>NW_025533479.1:1262500-1270000 GCF_020615455.1 Coregonus clupeaformis
TGTCTTGTTGAAAAACAGATGATACTCCCACTAAGCGCAAACCAGATAGGATGGCGTATCGCTGCAGAATGCTGTGGTAGCCATGCTGGTTAAGTGTGCCTTGAATTCTAAATAAAGCACCAACAGTGTCACCAGCAAAGCACCATAACACCTCCTCCTCCATGCTTCACAGTGGTAACCATACATGCGGAGATCATCCATTCACCTACTCTGCGTCTCATAACGACACAGCGGTTGGAACCAAAAATCTCAAATTTGGACTCATCAGACCAAAGGACAGATTTCCACCAGTCTAATGTCTCTTTTTCTTATTGGTGTCCTTTAGTAGTGGTTTCTTTGCAGCAATTTGACCATGAAGGCCTGATTCACACAGTCTTCTCTGAACAGTTGATGTTGAAATGTGTCTGTTACTTGAACTCTCTGAAGCATTTATTTGGGCTGCAATCTGAGATGCAGTTAACTCTAATGAACTGATCCTCTGCAGCAGAGGTAACTCTGGGTCTTCCTTTCCTGTGGCGGTCCTCATGAGAGCCAGTTTCATCATAGCGCTTGATGGTTTTTGCGACTGCACTTTAAGAAACTTTCAAAGTTCTTGAAATCTTTACGTATTGACTGACCTTCATGTCTTAAAATAATGATGGACTGTCGTTTCTCTTTGATTATTTGAGCTGTTCTTGCCATAATATGGACTTGGTCTTTTACGAAATAGGGCTGTCTTCTGTATACCACCCCTACCTTGTCACAACCCAACTGATTGGCTCAAACGCATTAAGAAGGAAATAAATTCCACAAATTAACTTTTAAGAAGGCACACCTGTTAATTGAAATGCATTCCAGGTAACTATCTCATGAAGCTGATTGAGAGAATGCCAAGAGTGTGCAAAGTTAAAGCAGAGGGTGGCTATTTGAAGAATCTCAAGAATAATTTGTTTAACACTTTTTTGGTTACTTCATGATTCCATATGTTGTTTAATAGTTTTGATGTCTTCACTATTATTCTACAATGTAGAAAATAGTACAAATAAAGGAAAAACCCTTGAATGAGTAGGTGTGTCCAAACTTTTGACTGGTAATGTACTTCTTAATTAGCCAGAGTTATACATAATAAGCCCAGACCCAGTCTTTTTATATAGTGTACAGTAACAATTTGATTATATACAATGATGGACAGAATTAAACTTAACATGCGTGTAATGATCATATACAATGAATATAATCAAATCTAACGTTTATAATTCTCTACCAGCTCTCACAGTCTCACGTCGGAATTAGACGTTCATACATGTTTCTCAAACGTCAAATTTCAAAATGTTTAAGGTTAAAGTTAGGCATTAACTCCGAATTGTTAATGTAAGGATTAGGGTTTGGGATAGGCTTAAAACACAAATATCAAAACCAAGTTCCAATCACTAGATTTGAACATGGAACCTTTGGAATCAGAGGCAGTTGCTTACTCCCATCCATTATCCCTGACCACAATACAAAGCTGAAACCTACTTGAACATAACAGTGCTCACTGTTGCCACTAGTGGTCTGTTTCCACATAATCTCTCGATGTCCTCAGACATGGATCGATGTCGAACACTGACCAAAAAATAAATGAGGCTGGGGAATGCAGACTACAACTCCCATAAACAATAAATGAGGCTGGGGAATGCAGACTACAACTCCCATAAATAATAAATGAGGCTGGGGAATGCAGACTACAACTCCCATAAATAATAAATGAGGCTGGGGAATGCAGACTACAACTCCCATAAACAATAAATGAGGCTGGGGAATGCAGACTACAACTCCCATAAATAATAAATGAGGCTGGGGAATGCAGACTACAACTCCCATAAATAATAAATGAGGCTGGGGAATGCAGACTACAACTCCCATAAACAATAAATGAGGCTGGGGAATGCAGACTACAACTCCCATAAACAATAAATGAGGCTGGGGAATGCAGACTACAACTCCCATAAACAATAAATGAGGCTGGGGAATGCAGACTACAACTCCCATAAACAATAAATGAGGCTGGGGAATGCAGACTACAACTCCCATAAATAATAAATGAGGCTGGGGAATGCAGACTACAACTCCCATAAACAATAAATGAGGCTGGGGAATGCAGACTACAACTCCCATAAATAATAAATGAGGCTGGGGAATGCAGACTACAACTCCCATAAATAATAAATGAGGCTGGGGAATGCAGACTACAACTCCCATAAACAATAAATGAGGCTGGGGAATGCAGCCCTAACAGCCCACATGCTAAGTCATGTTTCTAACCCTAACCCTATCAGCCTCCATGCTAAGTCATGTTTCTAACCCTAACCCTATCAGCCTCCATGCTAAGTCATGTTTCTAACCTTAACCCTATCAGCCTTCATGCTAAGTCATGTTTCTAACCTTAACCCTATCAGCCTCCATGCTAAGTCATGTTTCTAACCCTAACCCTATCAGCCTTCATGCTGTCATGTTTCTAACCCTAACCCTATCAGCCTCCATGCTAAGTCATGTTTCTAACCTTAACCCTATCAGCCTCCATGCTAAGTCATGTTTCTAACCCTAACCCTATCAGCCTTCATGCTAAGTCATGTTTCTTGCTCAGAAGTAGGAATACATCTTCATATAGTGCTGCAGTTTTTTCCACTCTAAAAAAAAAGTTGGATTATTTCAAAGTACTGAATGAATATTTTATTGAGGATGTCACCGTTAAAGTGTCTTCCTGCGCTCAGGTGAGTTCTCAACGCAGCAGAAGAGGTATAGAGCAGCACTGAGTACAGGCCTTTAGGTGGTGATGAGGTATAGAGCAGCACTGAGTACAGGCCTTTAAGTGGTGATGAGGTATAGAGCAGCACTGAGTACAGGCCTTTAATTGGTGATGAGGTATAGAGCAGCACTGAGTACAGGCCTTTAATTGGTGATGAGGTATAGAGCAGCACTGAGTACAGGCCTTTAAGTGGTGGATGAGGTATAGAGCAGCACTGAGTACAGGCCTTTAATTGGTGATGAGGTATAGAGCAGCACTGAGTACAGGCCTTTAAGTGGTGATGAGGTATAGAGCAGCACTGAGTACAGGCCTTTAAGTGGTGATGAGGTATAGAGCAGCACTGAGTACAGGCCTTTAATTGGTGATGAGGTATAGAGCAGCACTGAGTACAGGCCTTTAAGTGGTGATGAGGTATAGAGCAGCACTGAGTACAGGCCTTTAATTGGTGATGAGGTATAGAGCAGCACTGAGTACAGGCCTTTAATTGGTGATGAGGTATAGAGCAGCACTGAGTACAGGCCTTTAATTGGTGATGAGGTATAGAGCAGCACTGAGTACAGCAGTTTAAGTGGTGATGAGGTATAGAGCAGCACTGAGTACAGGCCTTTAAGTGGTGATGAGGTATAGAGCAGCACTGAGTACAGGCCTTTAATTGGTGATGAGGTATAGAGCAGCACTGAGTACAGGCCTTTAATTGGTGATGAGGTATAGAGCAGCACTGAGTACAGGCCTTTAAGTGGTGATGAGGTATAGAGCAGCACTGAGTACAGGCCTTTAAGTGGTGATGAGGTATAGAGCAGCACTGAGTACAGGCCTTTAATTGGTGATGAGATATAGAGCAGCACTGAGTACAGGCCTTTAATTGGTGATGAGGTATAGAGCAGCACTGAGTACAGGCCTTTAATTGGTGATGAGGTATAGAGCAGCACTGAGTACAGGCCTTTAATTGGTGATGAGGTATAGAGCAGCACTGAGTACAGGCCTTTAATTGGTGATGAGGTATAGAGCAGCACTGAGTACAGGCCTTTAAGTGGTGATGAGGTATAGAGCAGCACTGAGTACAGGCCTTTAATTGGTGATGAGGTATAGAGCAGCACTGAGTACAAGCCTTTAATTGGTGATGAGGTATAGAGCAGCACTGAGTACAGGCCTTTAAGTGGTGATGAGGTATAGAGCAGCACTGAGTACAGGCCTTTAATTGGTGATGAGGTATAGAGCAGCACTGAGTACAGGCCTTTAAGTGGTGATGAGGTATAGAGCAGCACTGAGTACAGGCCTTTAAGTGGTGGATGAGGTATAGAGCAGCACTGAGTACAGCAGTTTAAGTGCTGTATGTGGATGGATGAAGGAAAAAAGGAGGAAAATAAATGATGAAGGTGTGAAAGGAAGAAACCATGTAAATGAATGAGCAAAGAGGGAGGAACTCACAAGAGGCAACAAACGTGTATGGAAGTACAGTTGGATGTTACAGTATATTATTCACTTCATAAAGCAAGATATATGGAAGTACAGGGTGTTATAGCATCCCACTGGGCACACCATGTCATTTCAACATGCACAGTTGGGTAATATTTGGTTGAGATTACAATCTATATTCACCCAATCAAAAAGACAGCCAAAAGTTAGTTGAATTTCTAATGTGTTATCACTATGCTTTCAACCATCTAAAAGCGCAATCAAAATTCCAATGGAAAATTAATGTCTGATTTTGTATTTATTTATACAACAGATGAATGTGGTACCACTGTGCTTCATCTAATAGCAGAACCAAATGACCTGCACTGTTGTTGAGATTACATTAAAAGTACATGCTATAAGTGATCAATGCTGTTCCAGATTCTGCTCCGATTATTACAGGTATTTTGAAGATCTCCACAGATCTGCGATGACCTTTGCATGCTATCTTGAACATGCACGCTTTCTATGATTACATTAGAAGACATGTATAGTTACAGTAACCTCAAAATGTGGCCATGGATGTGTTACTCATTTTAAGGTTGAACGTTACATACTGTATGTTTATGAGATAGCCTGAACTTTAAGCCATTTACTGTATTACAATAGTAATATTGAATTATGGTTGTTTGTCAACTCAACCAAATATCAACATTTGAAGGATATGTATCTTCTGCTTGGATAGTTCCATCTGTGCCACCGACTTAGTCTTGCTTTAAATCCAGTTTGTCTACAAATTAATAATTGATGTGTTGGATTCACTTCTCCATCTCAACCAAAAATCTAAGTTATTGAACAAGTTACTGAATATGACTAAATCAAACGTTTGATTGAACGTTTTTGGTTGAGATGACGATGTGAATCCAACATATTCATGATTAACTTTAAGATTACATTGGAAATCAACCGAAGCTTGAAACCCTAGGCCTACAGTGGGGGAAAAAAAGTATTTAGTCAGCCACCAATTGTGCAAGTTCTCCCACTTAAAAAGATGAGAGAGGCCTGTAATTTTCATCATAGGTACACGTCAACTATGACAGACAAAATGAGAAAAAAAAATCCAGAAAATCACATTGTAGGATTTTTAATGAATTTATTTGCAAATTATGGTGGAAAATAAGTATTTGGTCAATAACAAAAGTTTCTCAATACTTTGTTATATACCCTTTGTTGGCAATGACACAGGTCAAACGTTTTCTGTAAGTCTTCACAAGGTTTTCACACACTGTTGCTGGTATTTTGGCCCATTCCTCCATGCAGATCTCCTCTAGAGCAGTGATGTTTTGGGGCTGTCGCTGGGCAACACAGACTTTCAACTCCCTCCAAAGATTTTCTATGGGGTTGAGATCTGGAGACTGGCTAGGCCACTCCAGGACCTTGAAAGACCTTGAAAGACCCAGCCACGTTTCATCTTCAATGCCCTTGCTGATGGAAGGAGGTTTTCACTCAAAATCTCACGATACATGGCCCCATTCATTCTTTCCTTTACACGGATCAGTCGTCCTGGTCCCTTTGCAGAAAAACAGCCCCAAAGCATGATGTTTCCATCCCCATGCTTCACAGTAGGTATGGTGTTCTTTGGATGCAACTCAGCATTCTTTGTCCTCCTGCTCACCGTTCTTGTGATCATTTTGACCCCACGGGGTGAGATCTTGCGTGGAGCCCCAGATCGAGGGAGATTATCAGTGGTCTTGTATGTCTTCCATTTCCTAATCATTGCTCCCACAGTTGATTTCTTCAAACCAAGCTGCTTACCTATTGCAGATTCAGTCTTCCCAGCCTGGTGCAGGTCTACAATTTTGTTTCTGGTGTCCTTTGACAGCTCTTTGGTCTTGGCCATAGTGGAGTTTGGAGTGTGACTGTTTGAGGTTGTGGACAGGTGTCTTTTATACTGATAACAAGTTCAAACAGGTGCCATTAATACAGGTAACGAGTGGAGGACAGAGGAGCCTCTTAAAGAAGAAGTTACAGGTCTGTGAGAGCCAGAAATCTTGCTTGTTTGTAGGTGACCAAATACTTATTTTCCACCATAATTTGCAAATAAATTCATAAAAAATCGTACAATGTGATTTTCTGGATTTTTTTTCCTCAATTTGTCAGTCATAGTTGACGTGTACCTATGATGAAAATTACAGGCCTCTCTCATCTTTTTAAGTGGGAGAACTTGCACAATTGGTGGCTGACTAAATACTTTTTTCCCCCACTGTATATGTGTTGTCTGTTTTTAGTTGAATGAAATGTGGTTACCATGATGCTGTTTGAAATTTCCCCCTCAAAACAACAAATTAAGTTGATGACTTTATTCAAATCCAATGTATTTTTCACATAGATTCCACGTCACAATACATTGACAGATTACATTGAAACAACATTGATTCAACCAGTTTGTGCCCAGTGGGATGCTATTGGACACAGATGATTACAGCAAGAATGTAAATACATGCACTAGTCTACAAAGTTCAAAAAGCTACTTTGTGTTGTTCAGTAAATGTTCTGTACGGCTCATTAGTCATAATTGGCTATTATAAGTATAAAGAAAAACAGGATTAAAAAATATATTTTAAATTACAAAAGAAACCAATCCATTTGAACTTACAGAAAGAATGATTAGTGTTAACTTCCTCCTAAATTAGTTTCCCATACAGAGCAGACATTGTGTTCCATTATACATAGTCCTAATTGCCTATACAATTAAAAACCAAAGCAAGATGGAGTCAATTTCTGTTGTAGAAAGAATGATCAGCTCTACATTAACTTCGTCATCAAGGTAATTTCCCAGACAGAGAGAGCGGACATGGTGCTTCATTCCTCATATAAAGACAGAGGATGCATCCCAAATGGCACTATGGACCCTGGTCATAAAGTAGTGCATTACATAGGGAATAGGGTGCCATTTTGGGCGCAGGGAGAAGAAAGTGTTTACAGATGCTGAGGTTTGTTAGATAGTATAGTGATGCTGATGTTTGTTAGATGGTATAGTGATGCTGAGGTTTGTTAGATGGTATAGTGATGCTGAGGTTTGTTAGATGCTGTAGTGATGCTGAGATTTGTTAGATGGTATAGTGATGCTGAGGTTTGTTAGATGGTATAGTGATGCTGAGGTTTGTTAGATGGTATAGTGATGCTGAGGTTTGTTAGATGCTGTAGTGATACTGAGATTTGTTAGATGGTATAGTGATTCTGAGGTTTGTTAGATGGTATAGTGATGCTGAGGTTTGTTAGGTGGTGTAGTGATGCTGAGGTTTGTTAGATGGTGTAGTGATGCTGAGGATTGTTAG
>NW_025533479.1:1275000-1342500 GCF_020615455.1 Coregonus clupeaformis
GGCCTCTGACCGCAAGGCACTACAGAGGGTAGTGCGTACGGCCCAGTACATCACTGGGGCAAAGCTTCCTGCCATCCAGGACCTCTATACCAGGCGGTGTCAGAGGAAGGCCCTCAAAATTGTCAAAGACTCCAGCCACCCTAGTCATAGACTGTTCTCTCTGCTACCGCACGGCAAAGCGGTACCGGAGTGCCAAGTCTAGGTCCAAAAGACTTCTCAACAGCTTCTACCCCCAAGCCATAAGACTCCTGAACAGCTAATCATGGCTACCCGGACTATTTGCACTGCCCCCCACCCCCATCCTTTTTACGCTGCTGCTACTCTGTTAAGTATTTATGCATAGTCACTTTAACTCTACCCACATGTACATATTACCTCAACTACCTCAACTAGCCGGTGCCCCCCGTACATTGACTCTGCAACGGTACCCCCCTGTATATATAGCCTCCCTACTGTCACTTTATTTTACTTCTGCTCTTTTTTCTCAACACTTTTTTTTGTTGTTGTTTTATTCTTACTTTTTTGTTTAAAATAAATGCACTGTTGGTTAAGGGCTGTAAGTAAGCATTTCACTGTAATGTCTGCACCTGTTGTATTCGGCGCATGTGACCAATAAAATTTGATTTGATTGATTTGAGATTCCAAATTCTCCACCATGGCCAAGACCAAAGAGCTCTCCAAGGATGTCAGGGACAAGATTGTAGACCTACACAAGGCTGGAATGGGCTACAAGACCATCGCCAAGCAGCTTGGTGAGAAGGTGACAACAGTTGGTGCGATTATTCGCAAATGGAAGAAACACATAATAACTGTCAATCTCCCTCGGCCTGGGGCTCCATGCAAGATCTCACCTCGTGGAGTTGCAATGATCATGAGATCGGTGAGGAATCAGCCCAGAACTACACGGTAGGATCTTGTCAATGATCTCAAGGCAGCTGGGACCATAGTCACCAAGAAAACAATTGGTAACACACTACGCCGTGAAGGTTTGAAATCCTGCAGTGCCCGCAAGGTCCCCCTGCTCAAGAAAGCACATATACCTACCCGTCTGAAGTTTGACAATGAACATCTGAATGATTCAGAGGAGAACTGGGTGAAAGTGTTGTGGTCAGATGAGACCAAAATTGAGCTCTTTGGCATCAACTCAACTCGCCGTGTTTGGAGGAGGAGGAATGCTGCCTATGACCCCAAGAACACCATCCCCACCGTCAAACATGGAGGAGGAAACATTATGCTTTGGGGGTGTTTTTCTGCTAAGGGGACAGGACAACTTCACCGCATCAAAGGGACGATGGACGGGGCCATGTACCGTCAAATCTTGGGTGAGAACCTCCTTCCCTCAGCCAGGGCATTGAAAATGGGTCGTGGATGGGTATTCCAGCATGACAATGACCCAAAACACAAGGCCAAGGCAACAAAGGAGTGGCTCAAGAAGAAGCACATTAAGGTCCTGGAGTGGCCTAGCCAGTCTCCAGACCTTAATCCCATAGAAAATATGTGGAGGGAGCTGAAGGTTCGAGTTGCCAAACGTCAGTCTCGAAACCTTAATGACTTGGAGAAGATCTGCAAAGAGGAGTGGGACAAAATCCCTCCTGAGATGTGTGCAAACCTGGTGGCCAACTACAAGAAACGTCTGACCTCTGTGATTGCCAACAAGGGTTTTGCCACCAAGTACTAAGTCATGTTTTGCAGAGGGGTCAAATACTTATTTCCCTCATTAAAATGCAAATCAATTAATAACATTTTTGACATGCGTTTTTTCTAGATTTCTTTGTTGTTATTCTGTCTCTCACTGTTCAAATAAACCTACCATTAAAATTATAGACTGATCATTTCTTTGTCAGTGGGCAAACGTACAAAATCAGCGGGGGATCAAATACTTTTTGTATTCCTAAGGCAGCCCGCCAATGTTGAATGGGAAGCATGCCATTCTATGGAAATTCAAATAGCATTCCTGATAACATGTGTCAGATCATTCGCTATACGGTATGGTATGTGTGAACTTTACAATAAAAGCATTTTTTAAACTCTGTCATGGTGCCTCAGAAACAGAATTGATATGATACAGGATGTGGCCTTCAGGTCTCAAGTTTTTTCCGCTCTGTGATGTTACCTGGCTCCTCACCAACCTCTGCCATTCAATATGCATATCCTATCAAAGTAAACATCAAGCATGAAACTTTAATGAATATAGGAATAGAGAGCGAGAGCGAGAGAGAGAGAGAGAGAGAGAGAGAGAGAGAGAGAGAGAGAGAGAGAGAGAGAGAGAGAGAGAGCGAGAGGAAGAGAGAGAGAGGAAGGGAGAGCGGAAGAGAGAGAGAGGAATGGAGAGAGAGGAAGAGAGAGAGGAAGAGAGTGAGAGGAAGGGAGAGAGGAAGAGAGAGAGAGAGAGGAGAGAGAGAGAGAGAGAGAGAGAGAGAGAGAGAGAGAGAGAGAGAGAGAGAGAGAGAGAGAGAGAGAGAGAGAGAGAGAGAGAGAGAGAGAGAGAGAGAGAGAGAGAGAGAGAGGAAGAGAGAGAGGGAGGGTGAGAGAAGAAGGGAGAGGGGGAGAGGGAGAGGGAGGGGGAGCAGCACGGAGAAGTTGATTTGCTGAAAGCCATGTGGAACAGTTTTATAGAAGCGTGAAGAAAAGCAGGAGAGGAGGAGAAGAAGAAGAAGAAGAAGAAGAAGAAGAAGAAGAAGAAGAAGAAGAAGAAGAAGAAGAAGAAGAAGAAGAAGAAGAAGAAGAAGAAGATGAAGAAGAAGAAGAAGAAGAAGAAGAAGAAGAAGAAGAAGAAGATGAAGAAGAAGAAGAAGAAGAAGAAGAAGAAGAAGAAGAAGAAGAAGAAGAAGAAGAAGAAGAAGAAGAAGAAGAAGAAGAAGAATCACTATGGGTGTCTAAGTGACTTTCAAATGTGGATCTATGGTTATATCCCAAATGGCACCCTATTCCCTATATAGTGCACTACTTTTGACCAGAGCCCTATAGACCCAAAATTAGTGCACTATATAGGGATTAGGGTGTCATTTGAGTTGCAGATATGAACCACTGCATACCGCAATTATACATACCATTAAATGAAGACATGGCTGCATTTCCGTGGTTCACACACACAGCTAGATTCACTGTTACTGGCATTATGACATGATGGTAACAGGTAGACACTGTTACTGGCATTAGGACATGATGGTAACAGGTAGACACTGTTACTGGCCTTAGGACATGATGGTAACAGGTAGCAAGCTCGGTTAACTTCTACAGTTCTAGCCTGAGACTTGGAAGTTTAAACTAAGATGATGAATATGAAGGTCTGTTTTACCATCTACATGTAGGATGAATATGAAGGTCTGTTTTACCATCTACATGTAGGATGAATATGAAGGTCTGTTTTACCATCTACATGTAGGATGAATATGAAGGTCTGTTTTACCATCTACATGTAGGATGAATATGAAGGTCTGTTTTACCATCTACATGTAGGATGAATATGAAGGTCTGTTTTACCATCTTCATGTAGGAGAGAACATCATTCTTGTAGTTCCACTGTCATCCTCTGTGTTTCTCTTGCAGTTTACTCTGAGACGCGTCTATTTGATCTATCTCAGGCAAATATGTGTGTTCGAGCGATGGCTACATCGGTTACACTGCCAACTTCCTTTTGATACCTTGATGGATAAAAGTGTACAATGACCTATATACTATTCTAGTAGTAAGTAAAATGTCCATCCTCTGACAATCAAGTATTCTGTTCTATTCTGTCTTGATGTATGTCTTGGCATATCTCAAACATAGCATCTGTATGTTATTTAACAATAGGTATCCAAACCCTAATTGGGAGAACTGTCCTAGAGTATACTGTGCTGTTGTAAAGTTTGAATTCATCCTCCTACATACAACCTATTTTAAAATCAGATTGCCCCCCGATTTACCTCAAACCAACCAGACAGTTTCACCAAGTTAGCCCGCACCGCAGACCGAGTTGCTAGGCAACTGACGACACTCGCTGCCAACGACAGCCTGAAAACGATTCTTTGATTGGAGGAAAGATTTTATATAACGCCCTGACAGGGAAGACATTTCACATGATTATATAAAACTGTGAGTGTAATTTGAATTTAAAAGAAAATAACATTTGGTGTTCTGACAGATGTGTAAACATCTCAGTCACAAGGCAAGGAGAGAACGGTGTCGTCAAATTTCTGCCCTGCTAGAGCAGCCCCTATAAGCACTATTATTGTGAAGTGCCTCCTGTAGCTCAGTTGGTAGAGCATGGCGCTTGCAATGCCAGGGTTGTGGGTTCGATTCCCACGGGGGGCCAGTGTGAAAAATGTATGCACTCACTTAAACTGTAAGTTGCTCTGGATAAGAGCGTCTGCTAAATGACTAAAATGTAAGTGTAAAGTGTAGGAAAAACAATGGCTCAGCCGCGAAGTGGTAGGCCACACAAGCTCACAGAACGGGACCGCCGAGTGCTGAAGTGCTGATAGAAATAGTCTGTCCTCAGTTGCAACACTCACTACTGAGTTCCAAACTGCCTCTGGAAGCAACTTCAGCACAATAACTGTTCGTTGGGAGCTTCATGATATGGGTTTCCATGGCCGAGCAGCCGCACACAAGCCTAAGATTGCAAAGCCAAGCGTCGGCTGGAGTGGTGTAAAGCTCACCGCCATTGGACTCTGGAGCAGTGGAAACGCGTTCTCTGGAGTGATGAATCAACGCTTCACCATCTGGCAGTTCGACTGACAAATCTACGTTTGTCGGATGCTAGGAGAACACTACCTGCCTCAATGCATAGTGCCAACTGTAAAATCTGGTGGAGGAGGAATAATGGTCTGGGGATGTGTTTCATGGATCAGGCCCCTTACATTTTACATTTTAGTCATTTAGCAGACACTCTTATCCAGAGCAACTTACAGTTAGTGAGTGCATACATTTTCATACTGGCCCTCCGTGGGAATCGAACCCACAACCCTGGCATTGCAAACGCCATGCTCTACCAACTGAGCTACACGGGACCCTTAGTTCCAGTGAAGGGAAATCTTAACGCTACAGCATACAATGACATTCTAGACAATTCTGTGCTTCCAACTTTGTGGCAGCAGTTTGGGGAAGGCCCTTTCCTGTTTCAGCATGACAATGCCCCCGTTCACAAAGCGAGGTCCATACAGAAATGGTTTGTCGAGATCAGTGTGGAAGAACTTGGCTGGCCTGCACAGAGCCCTGACCTCAAGCCCATCTAACATCTTTGGGATGAATTGGAATGCCGACTGCAAGCCAGGCCTAATCGTCCAACATCAGTGCCCGACTTCACTAATGCACTTGTGGCTGAATGGAAGCAAGTCCCCGCAGCAATGTTCCAACATCTAGTGGAAAGCCTTCCCAGAAGAGTGGAGGCTGTTATAGCAGCAAAGGGGGGGGGGGACCAACTCCATATTAATGGCCATTATTTTGGAATGAGATGTTCGACGAGCAGGTGTCCATATACTTTTGGTCATGTAGTGTATTTCTCAGGAAATGTCATTTTCCCTTAGCAAATAGCCAGCAGAAAAGTGAGATATTATTACACTAATTAATAAGGAAGTTCGCTAACACTTAGATCAGTACAGGGAGGAGGCTAGAGAATGAGAAGAGACCAGCCGGGCAGCTAATGCAGTGTACCCACGTATCTGCTGCCCTTGCATTGGTATCCTCTCTTGGATCTAGCCTTCTATACTGAACAAAAATATAAACGCAACATGCAACAATTTAAAAGATTTTAAAGAGTTACAGTTCATGGTAAGCTGTAGGCCACACTATTTACCAAGTTTTAATCTTTATTTTTTGTAGCTGTCTATTTACCACCACAAACCGATACTGGCACTAAGATTGCACTCAATGAGTTGTATAAGGCCATAAGCAAATAGGAAAATGCTCATCCAGAGGCAGCGCTCCTAGTGGCCGGAGACTTTAATGCAGGGAAACTTAAATCCGTTCTACCTCATATCTACCAGCATGTTAAATGTGCAACCAGAGGGGAAAAAAACTCTAGACCACCTTTACTCCACACACAGAGACGCGTACAAAGCTCTTCCTCACCCTCCATTTGGAAAATCTGACCATAACTCTATCCTCCTGATTCCTGCTTATAAGCAAAAACTAAAGCAGGAAGCACCAGTGACTCGGTTAATAAGGAAGTGGTCAGAATAAGCAGATGTTGTGGGTTCGATTCCCACGGGGGGCCAGTATGAAAATGTATGCACTCACTAACTGTAAGTCGCTCAGGATAAGAGTGTCTGCTAAATGACTCACATGTAAAATGTAATGCTACAGGACTGTTTTGCTAGCACAGACTGGAATATGTTCCGGGATTCTTCCAATGGCATTGAGAAGTACACCACATCAGTCACTGGCTTCATCAATAAGTGCATCGATGACGTCGTCTCCACAGTGACCGTACCCCAACCAGAAGCCATGGATTAAAGGCAACATCCACACTGAGGTAAAGGGTAGAGCTGCCGCTTTCAAGGAGCGGGACTCTAACCCGGACACTTATAGGAAATCCCGCTGTGCCCTCCGACGAACCATCAAACAGGCAAAAAGTCAATACAGGACTAAGATTGAATCGTACTACACCAGCTCCGATGCTTGTCGGATGTGGCAGGGCTTGCAAACTATTACAGACTACAAAGGGAAGCACAGCCGCGAGCTGCCCAGTGACACGAACCTACCAGACGAGCATAATCACTTCTATGCTCGCTTCGAGGCAAGCAACACTGAAGCATGCATGAGAGCATCAGCTGTTCCGGATGACTATGTGATCACGCTCTCCGTAGCCGATTTGAGTAAGACTTTTAAGCAGATCAACATTCACAAGGCCGCAGGGTCAGACGCATTACCAGGACGCATACTCAGAGCATGCGCTGACCAACTGGCAAGTGTCTTCACTGACATTTTCAACATGTCCCTGACTGAGTCTGTAATACCAACATGTTTCAAGCAGACCACCATAGTCCTTGTGCCCAAGAACACTAAGATAACCTGCCTAAATGACTACCAACCCGTAGCACTCACGTCTGTAGCCATGAAGTGCTTTGAAAGGCTGGTCATGGCTCACATCAACACCATTATCCCAGAAACCCTAGACCCACTCCAATTTGCATACCTCCCCAACAGATCCACAGATGATGCAATCTCTATTGTACTCCACACTGCCCTTTCCCAGCTGGACAAGAGGAACAACTACGTGAGAACGCTATTCACTGACTTCAGTTCAGCGTTCAACACCATAGTGCCCTTAAAGCTCATCACTAAGCTAAGGACCCTGGAACTGAACACTTCCCTCTGCAACTGGATCCTGGACTTCCTGATGGGCCGCCCCCAGGTGATAAGGGTAGGTAGCAATACATCCACCACGCTGATCCTCAACACGGGGGCCCCTCAGGGGTGCGTTCTTAATCCCCTCCTGTACTCCCTGTTCACCCATGACTGCAGGGGCTTCACAACTCCAACACCATTATTAAGTTTGCCGACGACGCAACAGTGGTAGGCCTGATCACCGACAACAATGAGACAGCCTATAGGGAGGAGGTCAGAGACCTGGCTGTGTGGTGCCAGGATAACAACCTCTCCCTCAACGTGATCAAGACAAAGGAGATGATTGTGGACTACAGAAAAAAAAGAGGACTGAGCACGCCCCCATTCTCATTGACGGGCTGTAGTGGAACAGGTTGAGAGCTTCAAGTTCCTTGGTGTCCACATCACCAACAAACTATCATGGTCCAAACACACCAAGACAGTCGTGAAGAGGGCACGACAACGCCTATTCTCCCTCAGGAGACTGAAAAGATTTGGTGTGGGTCCTCAGATCCTCAAACATTCTACAGCTGCGCCATCAAGAGCATCCTGACTGGTTGCACCACTGCCTGGTAGGCCACTGCTCGGCCTCAGACCGCAAGGCACTATAGAGGGTAGTGCGTATGGCCCAGTACATCACTGGGGCCAAGCTTCCTTCCATCCAGGACCTATATACCAGGCGGTGTCAGAGGAAGGCCCTAAAAATTGTCAAAGACTCCAGCCACCCTAGTCATAGACTGTTCTCTCGGCTACCGCACGGCAAGCGGTACCGGAGCGCCAAGTCTAGGTCCAAAAGGCTTCTTAACAGCTTCTAACCCCAAGCCATAAGACTACTGAACAGCTAATCATGGCTACCCGGACTGTTTGCATTGTTGGTTAAGGGCTTGTAAGTAAGCATTTAACTGTAACGTCTACACCTGCTGTATTCAGCGCATGTGGCAAATAAAATTTAATTTGATTTGATTTTAAATCAGTCAATTGAAATAAATTCATTAGGCCGTAATCTATCGATTTCACATGACTGGGAATACAGATATGTTAGTCACAGAAACCTTAAATGAGCCTCACAACCGGCATTAGGATCTCGTCACGGTAATTTTGTGCATTCAAAATACCATCGATAAAATGCAATTGTGTTTGTTGTCCGTAGCTTATGCCTGCCCATACCATAACCCCACCGTCACCATGGGGCAGTCTGTTCACAACGTTGACATCAGCAAACCGCTCGCCGACAGGACGCCATACACGTGGTCTAAAACAACGTTTGAGGTGGCTTATGGTAGAGAAATTAACATTAAATTATCTGGCAACAGCTCTGGTGGACATTCCTGCAGTCAGCATGCCAATTTCACGCTCCCTCAAAACTTGAGACATCTGTGGCATTGTGTTGTGTAACAAAACTGCACATTTTAGAGTGGCCTTTTAATTGTCCCCAGCACAAGGTGTACCTGTGTAATGATCATGCTGTTTATTCAGCTTCTTGATATGCCACACCTGTCAGGTGGATGGATTATCTTGGGAGAGTAGAAATGCTCACTAACACGGATGTAAATACATTTGAGAGAAATGTGCTTTTTGTGTGTATGGAATATTTCTGGGGTATTTTATTTCAGCTCATGAAACATGGGACCAACACTTTAAATATTATATTTGTGTTCAGTGTATAAACATCTTTGGCGTGTTGAATAGCATAAAAACCACTCACAAGTAGACACTTCATCAAACACACGACAAGACAGTATCTATCCCCCATGTCCCTTTCTGTCCCTCAGATGATTCGGCCACTCTCCCTCTCATAGCTGTATTGCACCAATCATCTACTGCAGTAAACCAACTTCGGCCCAGCTATAGTACGTTCATAGCATTGGAATTGCAGTTCATCTAGTTGACATAATATGCAGGCAGCAACACAGTTGTCAGTAATTACCATGTTCTATATGCTGTGTGTTAGAGAGGTCCCATGGGAAATGAACAGGGTCAAGGGTCACACAGGCTGGTGTCGGCCTAATGGAGACACCACAGGAGGCTGGTGAGGGGAGGACGGCTCATAATAATAGCTGGAATGAAGTAAATGGAATGGTATCAAACACAAGGAAACCATGGAAACCGTGTGTTAGATGTGTCGATACCGTTCCATTAATTCCATTCCAGTCATTACTATGAGCCCGTCACTCCCCAGTTCATGTGCCACCAGCCGCCTGTGAGAGACAAGTTCATAAGGAATTTTTTTGAAATAAATTAACGAATCTATGGTGCGTGTGTGTGGGGGGGAGGGTCCTGGCTATGTGTGTGTGTGTGTGTGTGTGTGTGTGTGTGTGTGTGTGTGTGTGTGTGTGTGTGTGTGTGTGTGTGTGGGTGTGTGTGTGGAGTGTGTGTGTTTGCGTCTGTGCATATGTTTGTGTGTGATTTGTATTATGAAATGCAAGTGAGAAAGCATATAGATATTTATATACATTTTCCTTCACCAATGTCCCTCAGACTGAATCCATATCAGAATCATTTATAAATAATTATTCATTTAATTCACAGTTTTCTATGTCCACAACATTTACACAGACTGACAAGGTGTATCCAGTTGAAAGATTTCATCCCTTATTGATGTCACTTGCTAAATCACTTCAATCAGTGTAGATGAAGGGGAGGAGACAGGTTAAAGAAGGATTTTCAATCATTGAGACAATTGAGACATGGATTTATTTATGTGTGCCGTTCAGAGGGTGAATAGACAAAAGATTTAAGTGCCTTTGAACGGTGTATGGTAGTAGGTGCCAGGCGCACTGGTTTGAGTGTGTCAAGTACTGAAACTCTGCTGGGTTTTTCACGCTCAACAGTTTCCCATGCGTATCAAGAATGGTCCACCACCCAAAGGACATCCAGCCAATTTGACACAACTGTGGGAAGCATTTGAGTCAGCATGGGCCAGCATCCTTGTGGAATACTTTCAACACCTTGTAGAGTCCATGCCCCGACGAATTTAGGCTGTTCTGAGGGCCTAAGAGGGTGCAACTCAATATTTGGAAAATGTGTTCCTAACGTTTCAGATACACTCAGTGCAACTATACCTATAGCTTGACAATGAGCAAGTCTCAATATTAGGTAGACACCACCATCTAGTGTATATATTAAATAATGCATCAGAAGAATTGGGCAAAATAAGCTGTCTTTAGGTACAGATCTAGGATCAGTTGATCTTCCTCCAATCCTATCCTATCCATTAGGCAACCTTAGATCAGTGTCTATGGATCAGGTGTAAGGACAATCAGAATGAACAGCTAGCTGTTGATTAATAAACAGGCTTAATGGCAGTGGTGTAAAGTACTTCAGTAAAAATACTTTAAAGTACAATTAAGTTCTTTTTGAGGGTATTTTACTTGCTTGCTTCCTCTCTCTCTCTGTCTCCGCTGCTTCCTCATGCAGGGATGTAGCTCAGTTGGTAGAGCATGGCGCTTGCAACGCCAGGGTTGTGAATTCGATTCCCACGGGGGGCCATTATGAAAAAATAAAAAAATAGAAAATGTATGCACTCACTAACTGTAAGTCGCTCTGGATAAGAGCGTCTGCTAAAATGACTAAAATGTCAAATAAGTTGCAGCCTGCCTCAGCCTCACCATTGAGCGCCACATCACTGTTTGTCTCAGTAGCCAACTCTCTGTAAAGCTAAGTTACGATGAGAACTTTGCATATTTTTTGCTCCTGCTGAGGTAGCGTCTAACTTCATATTTCTAACTGGCTAAGCAATACTAGCCAGCAGTGGTTTTGTTAAAAATACTTTAAAGTACTTAAGTCGTTTTTTTGTGGTTTCTGACAACTTTTACTTTTACTTCACTACATTCCTAAAGAAAATAATGTACTTTTTACTCCATACATTTTCCCTGACACCCAAAAGTACTCGTTACATTTTGAATGCTTAGCAGGACAGGAAAATGGTCCACTTATCAAGAGAACATCCCAGGTCAACCCTACTGCCTCTGATCTGGCGGACTGACTTAACACAAATGCTTCAATTGTAAATTATGTCTAAGTGTTGGAGTGTACCCCTGGCAATCCCCCCCAAATAAAATAAAATACTATACATTTGTGCTGTTTGGTTTGCTTAATATAAGTACTTTTAAATTATTCATATTTTTACTTTTACTTTTGATAAGTAAGTCGATTTAAAACCAAATACTTTTAGACTTTTACTCAAGTAGTATTTTACTGGGTGACTTTCACTTATACTTAAGTCATTTTCTATTAAGGTATCTTTACTTTTACTCAAGTATGACAATTGGGTACTTTTTCCACCACTGCTGTCAGCCTCCAAAACAGACCATTATTGCTGCTTAATGGTAGAATAGCATAATAATCTGTATTTATAATAATTTCTCTCATAGCCCCTTCTGAAGTACATTTTAAAAAGGCCATGCAATAAAACCAGTGACACAATCTAACAGGAATATTGTTGCTTCATCCGGATCAATCAAATACACATGAACATGATCCTCCATAAGGTTTTCTGTGGACTGTAAGTCTATCTGTTTCCACTACAGTGCTCTGTATGACCACTGAAAGATAACCAGTTGCAGAGGCAGGCACTCTCTCATCACTCAGAGGTTGTCTTTTGTATAGTTGCACCATTTGTAATGGAATATTAACCAATTATATGTTACAATGTAACTGTGCTGCCATCTTGTTAGAAGGTAACAGATTTATTTTATTATAGTGATTAAGAGTGACTTTCATTGTGTTCCATGCTGTTTAGCGCCCCCTAGTGGAGCTTTCTGGTACTTAGAATTATGGACGAAAACCCGGAAGTAAAGTTGTTATTATGCACGCGACAAGCAGCTAGAAACAACGTTACTGTACAGTTCTTTCAGTGCAACTATTTATTGTTACGCTTCAGCCTCGGAAAATATTTGTTTGTAAGTTCAATTCAAGCATATTACAAGTGATGATAATATTGTTATTGACAGAATTGCTTACTTATCAATGTTAATTGGTTACATTTACTCACGCAAATTGCATTGACTTTCATGGATGCCGTTAGCTGTATTAGTTTGCTCGTGCGTCATGTAAAAGAAGTGTAAAACATACTATAGTTTGTTACTGTTTCTAGTGTAATATGCTTTGTTATTGTACAGAGGTGTTTGTACATTATTAGAGTAATGAAAGGAGTTGGCTAGTTGATACTCATAGAGTAATTATCTATTTGGTTTGTCGTCATGCCAGATACATGGTAACTTGGCACTTGCTTTGTATTTATGCAACTTCAACTTGAAATGTATAATGTACAGCTACAGTATGTCAATGTGAATTGAATACTAAAGTATATTATTTTCTGTATTTGCAGTTTCACAACATAAACGTTTTCAATACATTCGTTCAAGAAAAGTCACGCCTTGGAAGTTTTATTGAAGACTCAGTTGTTAGCTATCTGTCTAGTTTTGCACGGGAACGCAATTCAAGGGCAGAATAGTGAAGAAACATCATCACGGCGGGCTCAAGCACAAGAATAATCGCACGTGGTGGTTATGATTCTACGTTCATTAGCCAAAAAAGCCTCTGATCCTAGGGATGACCAGCAGTCTACGATGCAGCAACCAGAGGCAAGTGTTCGACAGAAAGAGGAAGAGGAGCGAGTAAGAGAGATGGAGGAGCCTCTTCAGCACATTGAGACCAAGTCTCAGTCTGCAAGATCAAGGTCATCAAAACAGTCAAGCAGATCCTCAACGGCGAGTTATGCAGCCATCAAAGCACGTGCCAAGGCGGACACAGCGCGTGCTAGAGTCTCCTATGCTGAAAAGGAAGCTTCTATGATGAAACAAAAGGCGGAACTGGATGCGAGTTTATATGTTCTCCAAGTTGAGAGAACAGCTGCTGCTGCGTTGGCTGAAGCTGTAGCCTTTGAAGAAGCTGTAGAGTCTGAACGCAGAGAGCTCCACAGAGAACTCAACACAGGGACACAGCCCTTAAGTCCAGTCCAACGTACTTGTGAGTATGTGCAACAACATGCTAGGCCCTACTTTGCTGAAATGCCATTTGAAGTAGAGACACAAGAGCTTAGTGTTGACCCAGCTACAGGCCACAATCCAGAAAGTAGCAAACAACGGAGCATGAGCAGAGACTCTCCGTACAAAAGAAATGAAAAGCAGCATGGTGGAAAGGGAAAACAAACCCACTTCCAGTCACCGACACAAGGCTTCCCTGAGTCACAAGTGGCACCAGAACTCACCAAGTACCTCCTGTGCCGTGAGATGGTGAGTTCCGGACTCCTGAAGTTTGATGATCGTCCTGAAAATTATTGGGCATGGAAAGCATCTTTTCTCAATGCGACCAGAGACTTGAATCTATCAGCCAGGGAAGCGTTAGATCTAATTACCAAGTGGCTAGGGGCAGAGTCGTCTGAGCAAGCAAAGATAATTAGATCTGTCTACATTCTCAATGCAACAGCAGGGCTTAACATGGTCTGGCAACGACTAGAAGAGTGCTATGGTACACCCGAAGTGATCGAGAATGCACTGTTGAAGAAAATTGATGAATTTCCAAAACTGTCTAACAAAGACAATCACAAACTAAGAGAACTGGGTGACATTCTTCTCGAACTGGAGTGTGCTAAAGAAGAAGGGTACCTTCCAGGCCTCGCTTATCTGGACACATCTCGTGGGGTAAACCCTATAGTAGAGAAACTTCCATTCAGTTTACAAGAGAAATGGATAGCACAGGGATCCAAATACAAGGAGGACTATCGGGTAGCATTCCCACCATTCTCGTTTTTCTCGAGATTCATCAGGAACCAGGCGAAAATTAGAAACGACCCCAGCTTCACCCTCTACACCTCAACTACCCAGGTGTCTGTGAAAAGTGAGAAACCTGTCAGGTACAGCAGCAGGACACCTGTGACTGTACACAAAACAGATGTGTCATCTGAGCCCTCAGACCACCAAACCAAACCCAGTAAGACAAAGGTTGAAAGCCCTGACCATCACTGTCCAATACATAACAAGCCTCATCCTCTTAAAAAGTGTCGCGGGTTTAGATACAAAACTCTAGATGAGCGCAAATCATATCTCAAAGAGAATGGCATTTGTTTCCGATGTTGTGGGTCAACTCAGCACAGAGCTAAAGACTGTAAGGTGTCAATCAAGTGCTCCGAGTGTGACAGCGACAGACATCTTGCTGCTCTGCATCCAGGTCCAGCTCCTTCAACGATAGACACCGCTACAGCAGAGAAAGAGCATGGCGGGGAGCAAGGTGAAGATGCTCTTCTATCAGTCACCTCAAAGTGTACCGAGATCTGTGGTGAGGCAGCCAATCCAAGATCATGTTCAAAAATATGCCTAGTCAAAGCTTATCCAGCTGGGAAAAGAGAGAAAGCTGTCAAAATGTATGCAGTGCTTGATGAACAGAGCAACAAATCTCTGGCCAAGACAGAGTTTTTCAATCTCTTCAACATCAATGACAACTCTGCTCCATACACCATGAAGACCTGTTCTGGGGTAACAGAGACTTCAGGCAGGAGAGCCGTCAACTTCATGGTGGAGTCTATAGACGGACACAAGCAGCTCACTCTCCCTACTCTGATAGAGTGTGACACGATGCCAGACGATAGAATGGAGATTCCCTCCCCAGACATTGCGCATTATCATCCCCATCTGCAACCAGTGGCGGACAAAATTCCAGCTGTAGACCCAGACGCTCCCATTCTCCTGCTCTTAGGACGAGACATCTTAAGGGTACACAAGGTACGAGAACAAATCAATGGGCCCCACGACACTCCTTATGCACAGCGACTCGACCTCGGGTGGGTCATCGTGGGGAAGTTTGTCTGGGAACGGCTCACCGACCAGCCAGTGTTAACGTGTTCAGGACAAACATACTTCAAAATGGTCGCACGTCCTATCTGAGCCCTTGCCCTGACATCATCCAGGTGAAAGAGAACTACAGCAGCGTAGCTCAGCAACACATTTCTCTCTCTACAGGGCACTCGAGAGATCCAAGCACAACTGTAAACACTGACAGCAATCCAGCAGACCATGCAACCAGGCCTATACGAGCCGCACTCTTAAAGCACACCAATTGGTTCTCAGGTCCCCCCTTTTCTGGCTCAAGCAAACTCAAGTGAGTCTGAGACCATCCATTTTGACCTTGTAGAGCCTGACGCAGACGCAGAGATTCGGCCAGACGTCACTGCCTTCGTCACTAAGGTTTCTGGAGCTCAATTCGGCTCTCATCGCTTTGAGAGGTTCTCGAACTGGAAAGCTCTCAATCGAGCCACAGCACGACTCATTCATGTTGCCAGATCCTTTCACAAAAGTGCGGACGACAACAACTGCAGAGGCTGGCATCAGTGTAAAAAACCATGCAGTACAAGTGAGTTGTCACAAGCCAAAACAGCAATCATTCACTGTGTGCAACATGAAGCCTTCAAAGAGGAATTCAAATGCCTTGAGAAAGGAAAAGAGTTACCAAAACAAAGTACACTCAAAAAAGCTGAACCCAGTGATTGATGAGGATGGGTTGCTGAGGGTGGGAGGCCGATTATCCTCTGCCGACCTGTCACAAGACGAAAAACATCCTCTCATCATCCCACGGACGCATCATGTCGCCACTCTGCTGGTAAGACATTATCACGAGCAAGTGGCTCACCAGGGCCGTCATTTTTCAGATGGAGCTATTCGAGCAGCAGGCTTCTGGATTATTGGGAGCAAACATCTGGTCTCTGGTATCATCCACAAGTGTGTCACCTGCCGTAAGGTTAGAGGAAAGTCAGTTGACCAAAAGATGGCGGACTTACCTGCAGACAGACTCACATCAGAGCCACCATTCACCAGTGTTGGACTTGATGTGTTTGGACCATGGAATGTCATAACTCGTCGCACTAGAGGTGGTAGTGCAGACTCCAAGCGCTGGGCGGTACGCTTTACATGTATGTCTACTAGAGCAGTCCATATTGAGCTCATCGAATCCATGTCCACATCCAGCTTCATCAACGCGCTGAGGCGTTTTTCTCTATCCGTGGTCCAGCAAAAGTGCTACGCTCTGATCGAGGTACAAACTTTATAGGTGCCTGCAGGGAACTGGGAATCGACACAAATGACTCAGAGTTGACTAAATACCTCTCAGACAAGGGATGTACTTGGATATTTAATCCCCCACACTCGTCTCATATGGGTGGTTCTTGGGAGAGACTCATTGGGGTTGCCAGACGTATCCTTGATGCTATGCTGTTTCAGACGGGCTCCACTCGTCTCACACATGAGGTCTTGAGCACTCTTATGTCTGAAGTTATGGCAATAATCAATGCGAGACCCCTAGTGTCAGTGTCAACCGATCCTGACATGCCTGCCATTCTTACACCCTCAATGTTACTGACACAAAAGACCAACGCTACCTCAGCCCCTTCTGGATATTTCCACATGAACGATCTTCATGGAAAACAGTGGAAGCAAGTCCAGTGTCTCGCTGACACTTTTTGGAAAAGGTGGAGACAGGAGTACCTGACAACACTGCAGAGACGCAGAAAATGGACAGCAGAAAAGCCAAATGTGAAAGTGGGAGATGTTGTCTTATTGAAAGACAGTCAGACGCACAGAAATGACTGGCCAGTCGGACTTGTGGTCAAAACCTTTCCCAGTACTGACGGAAAGGTCAGGAAAGTAGAACTAAAGGTTGTCAAGCAAGGGATTGCTAAGGTGTTTCTGAGACCAATCTCAGAGATTGTTGTTCTTCTTTCTGAAGCATCCTAGAGGAGAAATATTTTATTTCATAGTGGCACAATCTCATTATACCAGGCGGGGGAGTGTGCTGCCATCTTGTTAGAAGGTAACAGATTTATTTTATTATAGTGATTAAGAGTGACTTTCATTGTGTTCCATGCTGTTTAGCGCCCCCTAGTGGAGCTTTCTGGTACTTAGAATTATGGACGAAAACCCGGAAGTAAAGTTGTTATTATGCACGCGACAAGCAGCTAGAAACAACGTTACTGTACAGTTCTTTCAGTGCAACTATTTATTGTTACGCTTCAGCCTCGGAAAATATTTGTTTGTAAGTTCAATTCAAGCATATTACAAGTGATGATAATATTGTTATTGACAGAATTGCTTACTTATCAATGTTAATTGGTTACATTTACTCACGCAAATTGCATTGACTTTCATGGATGCCGTTAGCTGTATTAGTTTGCTCGTGCGTCATGTAAAAGAAGTGTAAAACATACTATAGTTTGTTACTGTTTCTAGTGTAATATGCTTTGTTATTGTACAGAGGTGTTTGTACATTATTAGAGTAATGAAAGGAGTTGGCTAGTTGATACTCATAGAGTAATTATCTATTTGGTTTGTCGTCATGCCAGATACATGGTAACTTGGCACTTGCTTTGTATTTATGCAACTTCAACTTGAAATGTATAATGTACAGCTACAGTATGTCAATGTGAATTGAATACTAAAGTATATTATTTTCTGTATTTGCAGTTTCACAACATAAACGTTTTCAATACATTCGTTCAAGAAAAGTCACGCCTTGGAAGTTTTATTGAAGACTCAGTTGTTAGCTATCTGTCTAGTTTTGCACGGGAACGTAATTCAAGGGCAGAATAGTAACAAATATAATCTACAAACATTCTACAAACTTTACACTTTTAGAACAGTGAATAAAACACATGGATTTATTCATTATAGGAATCTACTCGTTTTCTACTATTTTCCTTCATATTCTTTTTTCATGAAGTAGATTTGGATAAAAACTATACCAATTCTTCACAGACAAGACTCACTGGTTACCACGGTTTCTCCAACGGTCAGACTCTTTTGTTGCTCTTCAGTCTTACGCCATGTCTCGTCTTTCCTACCGTAGCACTCAGGTTTACACTTCAGCAGTGTTACACAGTGGGTCTGCAGCTCTTTATTCATACACAGCAGTATGATGGGGCTGGAGAGGAGAGGAAGGTCCAGTAGAAACTCTTTCACCATCTCCTGGCACACTGTGTGTTCCTCCATCAGAGTGAATATCCCACCTACAGAGGGAGAGAGGAGAGGAGGAAAGGAGAGAGAGAGGGGGAGAGAGAGAGAGAGAGAGAGAGAGAGAGAGAGAGAGAGAGAGAGAGAGAGAGAGAGAGAGAGAGAGAGAGAGAGAGAGAGAGAGAGAGAGAGAGAGAGAGAGAGAGAGAGAGAGAGAGAGAGAGAGAGAGAGAGAGAGAGAGAGAGAGAGAGAGGAGAGAGAGAGAGAGAGAGAGAGAGAGAGAGAGAGAGAGAGAGAGAGAGAGAGAGAGAGAGAGAGAGAGAGAGAGAGAGAGAGAGAGAGAGGTGGAGATAGAGGAGACAAAAGAGGACAACAGTTTTGAAGTTTGTGCTATGCTCAGAATGTAATATAAAGTTTTATATCAGTATCTGCTAAAAAAGGTATTCAACAAGAAAATATGTCCAATGCAGTGATAGTACTAACCAATACCAGACAATATGGCCAGTGATAGTACTAACCAATACCAGACAATATGGCCAGTGATAGTACTAACCAATACCAGACAATATGGCCAGTGATAGTACTAACCAATACCAGACAATATGGCCAGTGATAGTACTAACCAATACCAAACAATATGGCCAGTGATAGTACTAACCAATACCAGACAATATGGCCAGTGATAGTACTAACAATACAATGCAGCACATAATGCACATGATAAAATCTCCACACAAAAAAAACTTGTCTCGGTCAAGGAGAAGACAAGAGAATAGTTCGTTATTAGTCACTCACCAGGAAGATGTGCCAGTAATGTAATCAGACATATGACACTAAACACCTTGGCCAGTTTCTTATTGACCGTCTGGCTCCGGTGCATCACCGTGGCGCTCCTGAAGATCGTATGAAGCACATGAGCATAGAAATAGAGGTTCAACGGCAGGAACACTGCGATCTTGGATAGATAGATAGATAGATAGATAGATAGGTAGATAGATAGATAGATAGATAGATAGATAGATAGATAGATAGATATTAATCCTAGAGGGGACACTTCAAATCAAACATCAGCAGAGATATACAGATAATGTAACAGGAGCCATAAAAAGGTGCAATAAACATGCCAGACCAACAACATAGCATCAGGTAGCATCAATAAATACCACAAATACAACAACACTGATAAATACCTTGACCAGCATGAGAACCCTTATGACTCTATCATTGATATAGGAGAAGCATGTGTGGTTGACTGGGTCCAGGTGTTCCACCCTGGTCCCCAGCACCCACTGGGTCAGCTCCTTCAACCCCACAGGGAGGAGGGGGAAGAGCAGCTCCAGAGCCAGGAACGCCCTACTGTTCACCAGACGACCACAGTCACACACCACCGTCAGGTAGATTGAGAAGGAGATGAAGGAGACGTAGTGGTAGGAAGCTGAAGAGGAGACGTTTTTATTCAATTATTGCAAAAAATGACAAAATACAGACAGAACAAAATATAGAATCATTGGCATTCTACAGCAACAGAAATAATAATAATAATAATAATAATAATAATAATAATTATTATTATTATTATTATTATTATTATTATAATATTAAGGGGCATATCCTAACTTCCAGTCACATTTTTACTTTGTCTCTCATTGACATTAACGCATGACTAAATGAAAATGTGACTTAAGTGAAAGTGAGGATTAATTCCTCAAAAAAGGTACAAAGTGGTGATACATTTAAAAAAAAATGATAACACACATTACATCTAAGGCATACCTGAGGAAGTCAGTTGCTTGGCGCTGACCATGACCTCACAGAGCCCCTCGCCCAGAGCCCAACGTCCATGGGTCCTCCAGTGGATAATCAGGGGCCAAAGGCTAACAAATAAAAAATAGTAATAATTGATTGGGTTTATATAGCGCTTTTCCAGTAGCTTAAAGGCTGCATTCACACAGGCAGCCCAATTCTGATCTTTTTTTGCCTCTAATTGGTGTTTTGATCAATCAGATCAGATATTTTGCCCATAATTGGGCTGTCTGTTTAAACACAGCTAACGTTCTTCACAGAGCAAGGGGGAAACTCACCTGAGGTTGACCAGGTTGCAGGTGGTGCTGCCTAGGATGAAGACGGCCACGTTGTTCCGTATCTTCCTGCGTCGGCTGAGCAGGCAGGAGATGAGCGAGGCCAGGATAAAGATGTTGAGACCGAAGCCGGGGACCAAGAGGATGACCTTGGATGAAGCACATAGCTGCAGGTAGGTGTTGACTCCGCAGTAGAACGAGGACGTGTGGTTGAGGTACATGGCCGTGGACTGGGGCTGATGGAAAGGGACAGGGTTTTTAAAGCCTGTCCAGGCATTAATCGAGCACACAGAGTGAGCTTTCCACTTTGTTGTCAACACCTTATGTAGCACTGTATTGGATAACATGTTTTCTTTCTTACCCAGGCCCCCACCCTTGAATTTCAAGTTGCCCTTAATGAAGCCTGTCTTGTTTCTGAAGCCTGTTATTTCTAAGGTTGCGTCCCAAATGATAGCCTATTCCCTATGGGGCTCTGGTCAAACGTAGTGCACTCTATATAGAATAAGGTGCCATTTGGAACTCAACCCTGTTTGTTTCTAAGACTTTGGCCCAACGGAGCCAATTACAAAGGATCTGGGCCCTAATCCTTCCTCTCCTTATAAACCTTACATGTTTGAGTTAATTGGCAAATTAGCATCTCCCCAAGACAATAATATGGCTTATTACATCTGCCTATAGCCTATAGCCTATACAGCATGATTTCAATGGAGAGTTAACCTCTCAAGGATCTGACCCAATTTTCGCCTAAAATGACATACCCAAATCTAACTGCCTGTAGCTCAGGACCTGAAGCAAGGATATGCATATTCTTGATTCCATTTGAAAGGAAACACTTTGAAGTTTGTGGAAATTTGAAATTAATGTAGGAGAATATAACACATTAGATTTGGTAAAAGATAATACAAACAAAAAAACATGCGTTATCTTTTTTTTTTTTTCATCTTTGAAATGCAAGAGAAAGGCCACAATATTCTCATGTCACCCCGCTCCTCCGCACACTCCACTGGCTTCCAGTTGATGCTCGCATCTACTACAAGACCATAGTGCTTGCCTACGGAGCTGTGAGGGGAACGGCACCTCCTTACCTTCAGGCTCTGATCAGACCCTACACCCAAACGAGGGCACTACGTTCATCCACCTCTGGCCTGCTAGCTCCCCTACCTCTACGGAAGCCCAGTTCCCACTCAGCCCAGTCAAAGCTATTTGCTGCTCTGGCACCCCAATGGTGGAACAAGCTCCCCCACGACGCCAGGACAGCGGAGTCACTGACCACCTTCCGGAGACACTTGAAACCCTACCTCTTTAAGGAATACCTGGAATAGTATAAAGTAATTATTCTACCTCCCCCACCCCCCCATAAAAAAAAAGAAGAAAAAAAGTGGTTGTCCCACTGGCTATCATAAGTTGAATGCACCAATTTGTAAGTCGCTCTGGATAAGAGCGTCTGCTAAATGACGTAAATGTAAATGAAAATGTAACAACAAAGCCTATTCCCCCTCAGGAGACTGAAAATATTTGGTATGGGTCCTCAGATCCTCAAAAAATTCTACAGCTGCACCATCGAGAGCATCCTGACTTGTTGCATCACCGCCTGGTATGGCAACTGCTCGGCCTCCGACCGCAAGGCACTACAGAGGGTAGTGCGTACGGCCCAGTACATCACTGGGGCCAAGCTTCCTGACATCCAGGACCTCTATACCAGGCGGTGTCAGAGGAAGGCCCTCAAAATTGTCAAAGACTCCAGCCACCCTAGTCATAGACTGTTCTCTCTGCTACCGCACGACAAGCGGTACCGGAGTGCCAAGTCTAGGTCCAAAATACTTCTCAACAGCTTCTACCCCTAAGCCATAAGACTCCTGAACAGCTAATCATGGCTACCCAGACTATTTGCACTGCCCCCCCCACCCCACCCCCACCCCATATTTTTATGTGTGCTGCTACTCTGTTAATTATTTATGCATAGTCACTTTAACTCTACCCACATGTACATATTACTTCAACTACCTCAACTAGCCGGTGCCCCCGCACATTGACTCTGCACCGGTACCCCCCTGTATATATAGCCTCCCTACTGTTATTTTATTTTACTTCTGTTTTTTTTTCTCAACACTTTTTTGTTGTTGTTTTATTTTACTTTTTTTATTAAAAATAAATGCATTGTTGGTTAAGGGCTGTAAGTAAGCATTTCACTGTAATGTCTGCACCTGTTGTATTCGGCGCATGTGGCCAATAAAAATGGATTTGATTTGATTTGATTTAAACATTGCAGTTTAGGCGCAATTTAGATTTTGGCCACTAGATGGCAGCAGTGTGTGTGCAAAGCTTCAGATTGATCCAGTGAAGCATTGCAATAGTGGACTATCGGCCCAAATGTGCCGAATTGGTCAACTGATACATTTTCAAGTACATAACTATAGAGAACATACAAAAATTATATGGTAATACAAAATGTAAGTTGGTTGACAAATCACAGCAAGATTACTGAATGTAAGTACATTATTTACCTTCAGAGGTGAATGTATCAAACCAGTTGCCGTGATATGTTTTTTGTTGTTGTGCACTCTCCTCAATAGCATGGTATTTTTTTCACTGTAACAGCTACTGTAAATTGGACAGTGCAGTTAGATTAACAAGAATTGAAGCTTTCTGCCCATATAAGACATGTCTATGTCCTGGAAAGTTTGCTGTTACTTACAACAGTCATGCTAATCACATTAGCACATGTTAGCTCAACCATCCTGTATATGGGACACCGATCCCGTAGAGGTTAAAAGGCTACTTCAGGATGTTGGCAGTTAAGCCCTTTACCTAATTCCCCAGAGTCAGATTAACTCGTGGATATCATTTTTATGTCTCTGCATGCAGTTTGAAGGAAGTTGCTAACTAGCATTAGCACAATTGCTGTCTCAGTCATTGCGCTAATGCTAGTTAGCTTCCTTAATACTGGACACAGAGACATAAAAAATGGTATCCATGAGTCCATCTGACTCTGGGGAAGCAAATAAAACTTGCCAAAATCCGGAAGTGTCCCTTTAACCCTTGTGTGGTGTTCATGTTTTTGTTATTCACCCTGATGGGTCTGATGGACCCACAACATTATTGGGATTTTAAAACAATACAGTCATAACAATCTACGTAAAAATACTTAATACAAGCAATAAAGACCTCACACATGGTTAATATTTGCCATTTACCTCTGCCAGATCACATTTATCAATAAAAGCGTTATTTGTTTTTTAAAATAAAATAATATTAAAGACATGGGTGGAATAAATCATGTTAATCTTGAACAAATATAAATGAAACAAGGTTTTCATCACTATTGATGTTTAATGCTTTGAACTGAACAAATTGGAAGGACAAACTTTACATACAGTATTTTATGGAAATGATAAATGAGCCCCATTGAACACAAATTAAGGCCGATCTACACACCACATGAGGGACAGAGTTTTACTGTGTGTGTGTTTGCAAATGTATTTCTTCCACTTGATGCATGTGTACTGTGTCTTCATGTTCTTCCTGGGTTCACACACATCGGCTGCAATCTAGAATGATGAAAACACTTGGTTCAGGAATTTTGCTAACATCTCACTCACTCACTCACATATATAGTTACAGCAGGCCAAGGTAGGAGAGTCAGACACACACACATGCAACAACATCACTCACACTTACTTCCTGTATTAGAGTTGTTGGTTCTGTGGGTCGGGTGGATGGGGCACCAGCATCCTCCTCCTGAATACTCCTCACGATGGCTGTCAGAAACTGGGGTCCTTGGGATATGTTGCCTCCTCTGGATTTGAGGTCTTGCCAATGCCTTGCCCAGCTCCTCGAGAAAGAGCCATATCCTCTGGAGCGTCCCCCTGTTCCAATCTGGGTTCAACGCCATCCAGATGACAAACGTGTTGTACGCCGAGATGTCCAAGATGTTGAAGAATAACACAAGTGGCCAGCGTAGGGTTATTTTGCAGCTGTAGACAGTCACCAGCTTGTCTAAATTGTCCACCCCTCCTTTTGTGGCAATTTAATCCATTATGATTTCTGGTTTTTGATGCTCCTGGTCACATATTCTCCCATCCCTATGCAGCGTACTCATGAGTACCACATTTTTGCCTTTCTTTGGCACGTAGGATACTAGGGATGTGTCGGCCGTGAACACCAACTTAGAGGAATGGATAGGCCTGTTCCGTGTATTCAACAGTTGAGGTGGGAGCTCTGGCTTGTTTTTTCATACTGTTCCTACCATTATTGGGAATTTAAAACAATACAGTCATAACAATTTACGTAAAAATACTTAATACAAGCAATATAGACCTCACACATGGTTAATATTTGCCATTTACCTCTGCCAGATCACATTTATCAATAAAAGCGTTATTCGTTTTTTAAAATAAAATTATATTAAAGACATGGGTGGAATAAATCATGTTAATCTTGAACAAATATAAATGAAACAAGGTTTTCATCACTATTGATGTTAAATGCTTTGAACTGAACAAATTGGAAGGACAAACTTTACATACAGTATTTTATGGAAATACATACTCCCAGGTGTCTTTTATACAGGTAACGAGCTGAGATTAGGAGCACACTCTGAAAGGGAGTGCTCTTAATCTCAGTTTGTTACCTGTATAAAAGACACCTGTCCACAGAAGCAATCAATCAATCAGATTCCAAACTCTCCACCATGGCCAAGACCAAAGAGCTCTCCAAGGATGTCAGGGACAAGATTGTAAACTTACACAAGGATGGAATGGGCTACAAGACCATCGCCAAGCAGCTTGGTGAGAAGGTGACAACAGTTGATGCGATTATTCGCAAATGGAAGAAACACAAAATAACTGTCAATCTCCCTCGGCCTGGGGCACCATGCAAGATCTCACCTCGTGGAGTTGCAATGATCATGAGAACAGTGAGGAATCAGCCCAGAACTACACGGGAGGATCATGTCAATGATCTCAAGGCAGCTGGGACTATAGTCACCAAGAAAACAATTGGTAACACACTACGCCGTCAAGGACTGAAATCCTGCGGCGCCCGCAAGGTCCCCCTGCTCAAGAAAGCACATGTACAGGCCCGTCTGGAGTTTGCCAATGAACATCTGAATGATTCAGGGAAACTTAAATCTTAATGCAGGGAAACTTAAATCCGTTCTACCTCATTTCTACCAGCATGTTAAATGTGCAACCAGAGGGGAAAAAACTCTAGACCACCTTTACTCCACACACAAAGACGCATACAAAGCTCTCCCTCGCCCTCCATTTGGCAAATCTGACCATAACTCTATCCTCCTGATTCCTGCTTATAAGCAAAAACTGAAGCAGGAAGCACCAGTGATTCGGCTAATAAAAAAGTGGTCAGATGACGCAGATGCTAAGCTACAGGACTGTTTTGCTAGCACAGACTGGAACATGTTCGGGATTCTTCAGACAGCATTGAGGAGTACACCACATCAGTCACTGGCTTCATCAATAAGTGCATCGATGATGTCGTCCCCACAGTGACCGTCGTACATACCCCAACCAGAAGCCATGGATTACAGGAAACATCCGCACTGAGCTAAAGGGTAGAGCTGCCGCTTTCAAGGAACGGGACTCTAACCCGGACGCTTATAAGAAATCCCGCTATGACCTCCGACGAACCATCAAACAGGCAAAGAGTCAATACAGGTCTAAGATTGAATCATACTACACTGGCTCTGACGCTCGTCGGATGTGGCAGGGCTTGATAACTATTACAGACTACAAAGGGAAGCACAGCCGCGAGCTGCCCAGTGACACAAGCCTACCAGACGAGCTAAACCACTTCTATGCTCGCTTCGAGGCAAGCAACACTGAAGCATGCGAGAGCACCAGCTGTTCCGGACGACTATGTGATCACGCTCTCCGTAGCCGATGTGAGTAAGACTTTTAAGCAGGTCAACATTCACAAGGCCGCAGGGCCAGACGGATTACCAGGACGTGTACTCCGAGCATGTGCTGACCAACTGGCAAGTGTCTTCACTGACATTTTCAACATGTCCCTGACTGAGTCTGTAATACCAACATGTTTCAAGCAGACCACCATAGTCCCCGTGCCCAAGAACTCTAAGATAACCTGCCTAAATGACTACCGACCCGTAGCACTGACGTCTGTAGCCATGAAGTGCTTTGAAAGACTGGTCATGGCTCACATCAACAGCATAATCCCAGAAACCCTATACCCACTCCAATTTGCATACCGCCCCAACAGATCCACAGATGATGCAATCTCTATCGCACTCCACACTGCCCTTTCCCACCTGGACAAGAGGAACACCTACGTGAGAATGCTATTCATTGACTACAGCTCAGCATTCAACACCATAGTGCCCTCTAAGCTCATCACTAAGCTAAGGATCCTGGGACTAAACACCTCCCTCTGCAACTGGATCCTGGACTTCCTGACGGGCCGCCCCCAGGTGGTAAGGGTAGGTAACAACACATCTGCCACACTGATCCTCAACACGGGGGCCCCTCAGGGGTGCGTGCTCAGTCCCCCTCCTGTACTCTCTGTTCACCCATGACTGCATGGCCAGGCACGACTCCAACACCATCATTAAGTTTGCCGACGACACAACAGTGGTAGGCCTGATCACCGACAACGATGAGACAGCCTATAGGGAGGAGGTCAGAGATCTGGCCGTGTGGTGCCAGGACAACAACCTCTCCCTCAACGTGACCAAGACAAAGGAGATGATTGTGGACTACAGGAAAAAAAGAGGACTGAGCACGCCCCCCATTCTCATCGACGGGCTGTAGTGGAACAGGTTGAGAGCTTCAAGTTCCTTGGTGTCCCATCACCAACGAACTATCATGGTCCAAACACACCAAGACAGTCGTGAAGAGGGGCACGACAAAGCCTATTCCCCCTCAGGAGACTAAAAAGATTTGGCATGGGTCCTCAGATCCTCAAAAAAATTCTACAGCTGCACCATCGAGAGCATCCTGACTGGTTGCATCACCGCCTGGTATGGCAACTGCTTGGCCTCTGACCGCAAGGCACTACAGAGGGTAGTGCGTACGGCCCAGTACATCACTGGGGCAAAGCTCCCTGCCATCCAGGACCTCTATACCAGGCGGTGTCAGAGGAAGGCCCTCAAAATTGTCAAAGACTCCAGCCACCCTAGTCATAGACTGTTCTCTCTGCTACCGCACGACCAAGCGGTGCCGGAGTGCCAAGTCTAGGTCCAAAAGACTTCTCAACAGCTTCTACCCCCAAGCCATAAGACTCCTGAACAGCTAATCATGGCTACCCGGACTATTTGCACTGCCCCCCCACCCCCTCCTTTTTTACGCTGCTGCTACTCTGTTAAGTATTTATGCATAGTCACTTTAACTCTACCCACATGTACATATTACCTCAACTACCTCAACTAGCCGGTGCCCCCGCACATTGACTATGCAACGGTACCCCCCTGTATATATAGCCTCCCTACTGTCACTTTATTTTACTGTATATATAGCCTCCCTACTGTCACTTTATTTTACTTCTGCTCTTTTTTTCTCAACACTTTTTTGTTGTTGTTTTATTCTTACTTTTTTGTTTAAAATAAATGCACTGTTGGTTAAGGGCTGTAAGTAAGCATTTCACTGTAATGTCTGCACCTGTTGTATTCGGCGCATGTGACCAATAAAATTTGATTTGATTTGATTTGATTTGATTTGATGATTCAGAGGAGAACTGGGTGAAAGTGTTGTGGTCAGATGAGACCAAAATCGAGCTCTTTGGCATCAACTCAACTCGCCGTGTTTGGAGGAGGAGGAATGCTGCCTATGACCCCAAGAACACCATCCCTACCTTCAAACATGGAGGTGGAAACATTATGCTTTGGGGGTGTTTTTCTGCTAAGGGGACAGGACAACTTCACCGCATCAAAGGGACACTTGACCACCTTCTGGAGACACATGAAACCCTACCTCTTTAAGGAATACCTGGAAGAGTATAAAGTAATCCTTCTACCCCCCCATAAAAAATAAAAAAAATAAGAAAGAATGTGGTTGTCCCACTGGCTATCATAAGTTGAATGCACCAATTTGAAAAGTCGCTCTGGATAAGAGCGTCTGCTAAATGATGGAAATGGGAATGGAAATGGAAATGGATGGGGCCATGTACCGTCAAATCTTGGGTGAGAACCTCCTTCCCTCAGCCAGGGCATTGAAAATGAGTCGTGGATGGGTATTCCAGCATGACAATGACCCAAAACACACGGCCAAGGCAACAAAGGAGTGGCTCAAGAAGAGCACATTAAGGTCCTGGAGTGGCCTAGCCAGTCTCCAGACCTTAATCCCATAGAAAATCTGTGGAGCGAGCTGAAGGTTCGAGTTGCCAAACGTCAGCCTCGAAACCGTAATGACTTGGAGAAGATCTGCAAAGAGGAGCTGGACAAAATCCCTCCTGAGATGTGTGCAAACTTGGTGGCCAACTACAAGAAATGTCTGACCTCTGTGATTGCCAACAAGGGTTTTGCCACCAAGTACTAAGTCATGTTTTGCAGAGGGGTCAAATACTTATTTCCCTCATTAAAATACAAATCAATTTATTACATTTTTGACATGTGTTTTTCTGGATTTTTGTTGTTGTTATTCTGTCTCTCACTGTTCAAATAAACCTACCATTCAAATTATAGACTGATCATGTCTTTGTCAGTGGGCAAACGTACAAAATCAGCGGGGGATCAAATACTTTTTTCCCTCACTGTAGGTGTATCTGATTAATCAGTCTGTGATCTCCCTCCCTCCCTCCCTTCCGCCCTCTCTCTCTCTCTCAGGAAGTCACTGCTAATGACACTTAAAACCTCTTTGTTTACTTCGCTATGCAGCCGGTGTGTTTTATGTGTACGTCCCAAATGTCACCCTATTCCCTATATAGTGCACTACTTTGGGCTACTACTATGGGCCCTGGTCAAAAGTAGTGCACTATATAGGGAATAGGGTGACATTTGGGATGTAGGCTATTTGTGACACAGACACAGGCTGATTAAGTTGCTAACTACTCTGACATTACCAAACTGACAAATAGGAAAATGGCCCCTTGGTTCAGATAGCATAAAAATAGATTTTACTCTTCATTGCACTGATGAAAGTGTCTAAGTCACTGCGTCTTCTGGCAGCACATACACAGACCCTCTCCCCCCCACCCCTCAACCACACCCACTCACCCACACACAGGAAAAAAACTTTTCTGTTAAATTTGTTTTAAATTCTTAATCACACTCCAAAATGATCTTTCTCTCTTCGCTGGCTCTTGAGATTCAAGCAGACTGTCTGGTAATTAGAGGCCATGGCCAGACCCACTACTTTGGGCTACTACTATGAGCCCTGGACAAGAGTAGTGCACTATATAGGGAATAGTGTATATAGGGCATAACGTGCCATTTGGGAGGCAGATGCGGAGAGAAGCACTGTGCTGTACTAATCACAGCTGGTGTGGTGTGCTCAGTCTGCTGACTCCAACGAGCAGGGGAAAATGCAGAGGACAAACCACGGGAATGTTGGACATGTCTCGAGCACCATGGATAAACTATTCTCATCAGAGTATCCAGACCAGATAGTCCTTCTGTGTTATAGGAGATTAGCTACAGGACAGTGCTATCACAGTGTTTCGGCTTCATACTTTATTGTATTCTTAGAAAACACCTTTGTGCACTGCAAAACCACTGCAAAACCACTGCAAAACCACTGCAAAACCACTGCACAACCATATAGAAAAATCAACATCTTATTGGACTGAAAAAAGTATTAGCGTTGACCTTTGATAGTTGCAACTGTGGTAGGGTGTAATGTAAATGCTGAATGAAATTGAACTCCCACCACCCGGTGTAGCCCTGCTGATTTGAACATCCATTTTCTCCCCAGCCATCACGTTGGAGCTTTGAAGACTGACAGAGCAGGTAGACACCAGTGAAAGGTTCTGCTCCTGGAATTGATTGAAAATCAGAGAGAGCAGCATCGCAGCAGCAGTTTGATCTATACAGAATGGAGAGGGGGGAAGAGATGGGGAGGAGAGGAGAGGAGAGGAGAGGAGAGGAGAGGAGAGGAGAGGAGAGGAGAGGAGAGGAGAGGAGAGGAGAGGAGAGGAGAGGAGAGAGAGGAATAGAGTCTGACGGAAACAGAGAGAGAGAAACCGAGAGAGAGAGAGAGAGAGAGAGAGAGAGAGAGAGAGAGAGAGAGAGAGAGAGAGAGAGAGAGAGAGAGAGAGAGAGAAGAGAGAAAGATAGAGAGAAAGAGAGCGAGAGAGAGAGAGAGAGAGAGAGAGAGAGAGAGAGATAAAGAAAGAGTGCATTCTGTCATTCAGAAATAACACATATGCAATCAATTAGTAACCAAAACAAAACTCAACTCGTCGTGTTTGGAGGACAAAGAATGCTGAGTTGCATCCAAAGAACACCATACCTACTGTGAAGCATGGGGGTGGAAACATCATGCTTTGGGGTTGTTTTTCTGCAAAGGGACCAGGACGACTGATCCGTGTAAAGGAAAGAATGAATGGGGCCATGTATCGTGAGATTTTGAGTGAAAACCTCCTTCCATCAGCAAGGGAATTGAAGATGAAACGTGGCTGGGTCTTTCAGCATGACAATGATCCCAAACACACCGCCCGGGCAACGAAGGAGTGGCTTCGTTTGAAGCATTTCAAGGTCCTGGAGTGGCCTAGCCAGTCTCCAGATCTCAACCCCATAGAACATCTTTGGAGGGAGTTGAAAGTCCGTGTTGCCCAGCGACAGCCCCAAAACATCACAGCTCTAGAGGAGATCTGCATGGAGGAATGGGCCAAAATACCAGCAACAGTGTGTGAAAACCTTGTGAAGACTTACAGAAAACGTTTGACCTGTGTCATTGCCAACAAAGGGTATATAACAAAGTATTGAGAAACTTTTGTTATTGACCAAATACTTATTTTCCACCATAATTTGCAAATAAATTCATAAAAAATCCTACAATGTGATTTTCTGGATTTTTTTTCTCATTTTGTCTGTCATAGTTGACGTGTACCTATGATGAAAATTACAGGCCTCTCTCATCTTTTTAAGTGGGAGAACTTGCACAATTGGTGGCTGACTAAATACTTTTTTTCCCCACTGTACAGCCGGGAAAAACTATTGGATATCAGAGCGGCGGTAACTCACCAGCATTACAACCAGGAATACGACTTCCCGAAGCAGATCCTTTGTTTGCTTTCCCCAGGGCAACTGAACTGATTCCAGCGGCTGACCCAAAACATTGCCGGCGGAGGAGAGGCACTCGGTTGCGGCCTGCTGGTCCGACTTAGGAGGCACGCACACCACCCACCGCTTCCAAGTATTCTACTCGCTAATCTTCAATCTTTGGTTAACAAAGTCGACGAACTACGGTCAAGGATTTCTTTCCAGAGAGACATCAAGGCCTGTAACAAACTCTGTTTCACGGAAACATGGCTTTCTTGGGATATTCTAATCGGTCCAGCCAGATGGGTTCTCAGTTCATCGCGCAGACAGGAGTAAATATCTCTCCGGGAAGCAGAAGGGCGGAGGTGTGTGTTTCATGATTAACGACTCATGGTGTAATTGTAGTAACATAGAGGAACTCGAGTCCTTCTGTTCACCCGACCTAGAATATCTCACAATCAAATACCGACCGTATTATCTCCCAAGATAATTTTATTCGGTTATAGTCACGGCCGTGTATATCCCCCCTCAAGCCGATACCACGACGGTCCTCAAAGAACTTCACTGGACCTTATGCAAACTGGAAACCACATATCCTGAGGCTGCATTTATTGTAGCCAGGGATTTTAACAAAGCAAATTTGAGGACTAGGCTGCCGAAGTTCTATCAACATATCGACTGTTGTACTCGCGCTGCTAAAATCCTCGACCATTGCTATTCAAACTTCCGGGATGGTAAAAAGGCCCTCCCCCGCCCTCCTTTTGGCAAATCTGACCACGACTCCATTTTGCTTCTCCCTTCCTATAGGCAGAAACTCAAACACGAAGTACCCGTGCTAAGGACTATTCAACGCTGGTCTGACCAATCGGAATCCACGCTTCAAGATTGTTTTGATCACGCGGACTGGGATATAATTTAGACATATACACTGAAACGGTGACAGAGTTTATCAGGAAGTGTATAGGTGTTGTTGTGCCCACTGTGACTATTAAAACCTACCCTAACTAGAAACCGTGGATAGACGGCAGCATTCACGCAAATCTGAAAGCGTGAACCACCGCATTCAACCATGGCAAGGTGACTGGTAATATGGCAGAATACAAACAGTGTATCTACTCACTCCGCAAGGCAATTAAACTGGCAAAACATCAGCATAGTGTCACGCCCTGGCTCTGGGGACTCTGAAATGTTGAGCCAGGGTGTGGATTTTCTATGTTTAGTTCACGGGGTAGCTTCTATGTTGTGTTTTCTAGGTTTTGGGTTTTGTTCTAGATCATATAGGTCTATGTTGGTCAGGGTGGTTCCCGATCAGAGGCAGCTGTGGCTCGTTGTCTCTGATTGGGAGCCATACTTAGGTAGGCTGTTTTCAGCTATTCTTTGTGGGATCTTGTTCTAGTTGGTTTGTGTTAACTGTAGACGTCACGTTATCGTTTGTTGTTTTGATCGTGTGATCATCTAATCAAATAAATATGTTCACCTTCAACGCTGCGCCTTGGTCCTCATCTTTGGTAGACGATCGTGACAGAAGATCCCACCAGAACTGGACCAAGCAGCCTAGTGAGGAGCAGAGTGGGTGGACTTGGGAACAATGGAGGAAGAGCTTCGACTGGGTCAAGCCGAATGAGGAGCTGAATGGCGGAGATTGGAAGCAGAAGAGCGAGAGTTGGGCGAGAATTATAGAGGCCTGGCCCACGGGGAAGAGAGACTCCCAGAAATTTTTTAGGGGGGGGCTCATGACGTCGGGGCAGCAGGAGGCCGCGATAGAGCGGCCCAGCGGGTTGCCAGAGGAGGCCGCCAGGTTACGGGGGCCACTGGTCGAAAAGGGGATGGAGGTTGTAGAGGCACGGCGAGAGGTACTGGCGTGTGTTGCCAGTCCGGTTCGGCCTGTTCCTGATCCCCACGTAGGGCCAGTGGTGTGTGTTCCCAGTACGGTCCGGCCTATTCCTGCTCCCCGCACCAAGTCAGTGGTGCGTTTCGTCAGCCCAGCTCGGCCCGTTCCTGCTCCCCGCACCAAGTCAGTGGTGCGCTTCCGTCAGCCCGCACGTCCCGTTCCTGCTCCCCGCACCAAGTCAGTGGTGCGCCCGTCAGCCCGGCACGTCCCGTTCCTGCTCCCCGCACCAAGTCAGTGGTGCGCCCGTCAGCCCGGTCCGGCCCGCTCCTGCTTCCCGCACCAAGTCAGTGGTGCGTTTGCGTCAGCCCAGCTCGGCCCGTTCCTGCTCCCCGCACCAAGTCAGTGGTGCGCTCGTCAGCCCGGCACGGCCCGTTCCTGCTCCCCGCACCAAGTCAGTGATGCGCTTCGTCAGCCCGGTCCGGCCCGCTCCTGCTCCCCGCACCAAGTCAGTGGTGCGTTTTGTCAGCCCGGCGCGGCCCGCTCCTGCTCCCCACACCAAGCCAGTGGTGTGCGTCGTCAGCCCAGCTCGGCCCGTTCCTGCTCCCCGCACCAAGTCAGTGGTGCGCTTCGTCAGCCCGGCACGCCCATTCCTGCTCCCCGCACCAAGTCAGTGGTGCGCTTCGTCAACCGGCACGGCCCGTTCCTACTCCCCGCACCAAGTCAGTGGTGCGCCGTCAGCCCGGTCCGGCCCGCTCCTGCTTCCCGCACCAAGTCAGGGGTGCGTTTGCGTCAGCCCAGCTCGGCCCGTTCCTGCTCCCCGCTCCAAGTCAGTGGTGCGCTCGTCAGCCCGGCACGGCCCGTTCCTGCTCCCCGCACCAAGTCAGTGGTGCGCCCGTCAGCCCGGTCCGGCCCGCTCCTGCTCCCCGCACCAAGTCAGTGGTGCGTTTCGTCAGCCCGGCGCGGCCCGCTCCTGCTCCCCACACCAAGCCAGTGGTGTGCATCGTCAGTCCGGCACGGCCCGTGCCTGTTCCACCGGTGGCTGGTCCGGCACCGGCACCGGTCAGATGCTTCACGCCGGAGCTAGAGCAATCCGCTCCACCAGTGTGCAGTCCAGCTCCGGTCAGCGGGGCCAGACCGGACCAGGGGTACTTTGGGGGGTTGGAGAGGGAGCGGCGATCAGGCCCGGAGCCGGATCCGCCGCCTAGGCGGAGTGCCCACCCGGTCCCTCCCCTGTGGTGTTCTGTTGGCGCGGTCGGAGTCCGCGCCTTTGGGGGGGGGTACTGTCACGCCCTGGCTCTGGGGACTCTGAAATGTTGAGCCAGGGTGTGGATTTTCTATGTTTAGTTCACGGGGTAGCTTCTATGTTGTGTTTTCTAGGTTTTGGGTTTTGTTCTAGATCATATAGGTCTATGTTGGTCAGGGTGGTTCCCAATCAGAGGCAGCTGTGGCTCGTTGTCTCTGATTGGGAGCCATACTTAGGTAGGCTGTTTTCAGCTATTCTTTGTGGGATCTTGTTCTAGTTGGTTTGTGTTAACTGTAGACGTCACGTTATCGTTTGTTGTTTTGATCGTGTGATCATCTAATCAAATAAATATGTTCACCTTCAACGCTGCGCCTTGGTCCTCATCTTTGGTAGACGATCGTGACACATAGAGACAAAGTCGAGTCGCAATTCAACGGCTCAGACACGAGACGTATGTGGCAAGGTCTACAGATAATCATGGACTACAAAAAGAAAACCAGCCACGTCGCCGACACCGACGTCTCGCTTCCAGACAAGCTAAACACCTTCTTCGCCCGCTTTGAGGATAACACAGTGCCACTGACGAGGCCCACTACCAAGGACTGTGGCCTCTCCTTCTCCATGGCCGACGTGATTAAGACATTTAAGCATGTTAACCCCCGCAAGGCTGCCGGTCCAGACGGCATCCCTAGCGCGTCCTCAGAGCATGCGCAGACCAGCTGGCTGGTGTGTTCATGGACATATTCAATCTCTCCCAGTCTGCTGTTCCCACATGCTTCAAGATGGCCACCATTGTTCCTGTACCCAAGAAAGCAAAGGTAACTGAACTAAATGACTATCGCCCTGTAGCACTCACCTCTGTCATCATGAAGTGCTTTGAGAGACTAGTCAAGGATCATATCACATCTACCTTACCTGTCACCCTAGACCCACTTCAATTTGCTTACCACCCCAATAGATCCACAGACGATGCAATTGCCATCACACTGTACACTGCCCTATCCCATCTGGACAAGAGGAATACCTATGTAAGAATGCTGTTCATTGACTATAGCTCAGCATTCAACACCATAGTAACCTCCAAGCTCATCATTAAGCTCGAGGCCCTGGGTCTGAACCCCACCCTGTGCAACTGGGTCCTGGACTTCCTGACGGGCCGCCCCCAGGTGGTGAAGGTAGGAAACAACATCTCCACTTCGCTGATCCTCAACACTGGGGCCCCACAAGGGTGCGTGCTCAGCCCCCTCCTGTACTCCCTGTTCATCCATGACTGCGTGGCCAAGCACGGCTCCAACTCAATCATCAAGTTTGCAGAAGACACAACAGTAGTAGGCTTGATTACCAACAATGACGAGACCGCCTACAGGGAGGAGGTGAGGGCTCTGGGAGTGTGGTGCCAGGAAATTAACCTCTCACTCAACATCAACAAAACAAAGGAGATGATCGTGGACTTCAGGAAACAGCAGAGGGTGCACCCCCCATCCACATCGACGGGACTGCAGTGGAGAAGGTGGAAAGCTTCAAGTTCCTTGGCGTACACATCACCGACAAACTGAAATGGTCCACCCACGCAGACAGTGTGTTGAAGAAGGCGCAACAGAGCCTCTTCAACCTCAGGAGGCTGAAGAAATTTGGCTTATCACCTAAAACCCTCACAAGCTTTTATAGATGCACAATTGAGAGCATCCTGTCGGGCTGTATCACCGCCTGGTACGGCAACTGCACTGCCCACAACCGCAGGGCTCTCCAGAGGGTGGTGCGGTCTGCCGAACGCATTACCGAGGGCGAACTACCCGCCCTCCAGGACACCTACAGCACCTGATGTCACAGGAAGGCTAAAAAGATCATCAAGGACATCAACCACCCGAGCCACTGCCTGTTCACCCCGCTATCATCCAGAAGGCGAGGTCAGTACAGGTGCATCAAAGCTGGGACCGAGAGAATGAAAAACAGCTTCTATCTCAAGGCCATCAGACTGTTAAATAGCCATCACTAGCACATTTGAGGCTGCTGCTGCCTATTGAAATCACTGGCCACTTTAAGAAATGGAACACTAGTCACTTTAATAATGTTTACATATCTTGCACTACTCATCTCATATGTATATACTGCATTCTATTCTATAATATTCTACTGTATCTTAGTCCATACCGCTCTGTATCTTAGTCCATACAGAAGATAGCCCTAATCACAGACTTTTGCGTTTGATCTCCTTGCCAAGTACCTAAGCTTTAAAAAAAATAAAAATAATGCAGACATGATGCTTGGAATCTCATTGAAGCATAAGTTAGAACTACCTCATGAAGCTGGTTTAGAGAATGCCAAGAGAGTGCAAAGCTGTCATCAAGGCAAAGGGTGGCTATTTGAAGAATCTCAAACATAAAATATATTTTGATTTGTTTAACACTTTTTTGGTTACTACATGATTCCATATGTGTTATTTCATAGTTTTGATGGTCTTCACTATTATTCTACAATGTAGAAAATAGTAAAAATAAATAAAAACCCTTGAATGAGGAGGTGTGTCCAAACCTTTGACTGGTACTGTATATCAGTCTATTGTGGTTTCCACTGTCAATATTATGGGAAATGTACATTGATCTCAGGTAAAGTAATGAGTCTGTGATAAATCTGTCATTACAGCCTCTGTTTTCTAAAGTTCTTCTAAAACTTCACAAAAAAAGTTAGTTCCACAGGAGGGTGTTTATAAATATTCCTCATAAAATAATTGTCATCTAAATCCGCTCAGAAGCCTCGTTGGAACCCAAAGGCAAAAGACGCTGTGGGGAAAATATGCATCGCTAGGTTACCACTGTAGGACTGGTGTAGTATGACTCTAGAGCCATCTGGGGTTCAAAACAATGCATCTCATTTTGATGGGAAGATTATTATCAGCCAATTTAACATTCCGTGGCTGTAATCCAATAAACTCTGATGATGGTTAAAAAGTGGGCTCCGTCCCAATTTTTGTTTGGATGAAAATCCAATAAATGTGGTCGGCCTTGCCGGGTAGGATTTGACTCCCTTCCTTCCATGGGAAATGAAAAGACTTCTCTCATGAAATCTCTCATGCATAGACGCTAACCTGCGAAACACAGACTTTCGTGTTTGATCTCCTTGCCAAGTTCCGAAGCTTTAAAAAAAAATGCAGACGTTTTGTTTGGAATCTCATTGAAGCAGAAGTTGGAACTCCTTCACAACAACTCACGAACAACAAAATAGTTTACTACAGCAGTGAGATGTTGTTCCAAGTGGGCAGTGCATTCATCATCCCTTTCCTTTTGTAGTCAAATAATACTTTTTTCCCAGAACATATTCTTCAGAAAATGCAAATTCAAAATGCTGAGGTTTTTTACTTGATGGTTGAAGAAATACAGTCCAGACACCACACAACATTTCAGAATGAACCCACAGTGTAGTAAACCCAGCCTCCACGGATAATTTTTATGAGGCACGTCCATAATTTGTTATTTTGGAAAAATCTTAAATAATACATTGAGTTGATGAGATCAGGTTTGGCAAACCTTTATCTGCCATTGATTCAATTGGGGCCTTGATCTCACATAAAAATTAAAAATACAGCATATAAAACAATATATAAAACAGTGTATTAAGCAATATATAAAACAGTATATAAACAATATATAAAACAATATATAAAACAATACCCTATAATGACAAACCAAAATAATGTTTTCAGAAATGTTTGCAAGTGTATTAAAAATAAAAAACTTAAATATGACTTTACAGAAGTATTCAGACATTTTACTCAGTACTTTGCTGAAGCACCTTTGGCAGCGATTACAGCCTCGAGTCTTCTTGGTTATGACGCTACAAACTTGGCACACCTGTATTTGGGGAGTTTCTCCCATTCTTCTCTGCAGATCCTATCAAGCTCTGTCAGATTGGATGGGGAGCGTCGCTGCACAACTATTTTCAGGTCTCTCCATAGATGTTCGATCAGGTTCAAGACCGGGCTCTGGGTGGGCCACTCAAGGACATTCAGAAACTTGTCCCGAAGCCACTCCTGCGTTGTCTTGGCTGTGTGCTTAGGGTCGTTGTCCTGTTGGAAGGTGAACCTTCGCCCCAGTCTGAGGTCCTGAGCACTCTGGAGCAGATTTTCATCAAGGATCTCTCTGTACTTTGCTCCGTTCATCTTTGCCTCGAACCTGACTAGTCTCCCTGCCGCTGAAAAACATCCCCACAGCATGATGCTGCCACCACCATGCTTCACCGTAGGGATGGTGCCAGGTTTCCTCCAGACGTGACACTTGGCAGTCAGGGCAAAGAGTTCAGTCTTGGTTTCATCAGACCAGAGAATCTTGTTTCTCATGGTCTGAGAGTCCTTTAGGTGCCTTTTGGCAAACTCCAAGTGGGCTGTCATGTGCCTTTTACTGAGGAGTGGCTTCCGTCTGGCCACTCTACAATAAAGGCCTGATTGGTGGAGTGCTGCAGAAATGGTTGTCCTTCTAGAAGTTTCTCCCGTCTCCACAGAGGAACTCTGGAGTTCTGTCAGAGTGACCATCAGGTACTTGGACACCTCCCTGACCTATGCTCTTCTCCCCCGATTGCTCAGTTTGGCCGGGCGGCCAGCTCTAGGAAGAGTCTTGGTGGTTCCAAACAGCTTCCAATTAATAATGATGGAGGCCACTGTGTTCTTGAGGACCTTCAATGCTGCAGAAATGTTTTGGTACCTTTCCCCAGATCTGTGCCTCAACACAATCCTGTCTCAGAGCTCTACAGAACGTTCCTTGGACATCATGGCTTGGTTTTTGCTCCAACATGCACTGTCAACTGTGGGACCTTATATAGACAGGTGTGTGCCTTTCCAAATCATGTCCAATCAATGTAATTTACCACAGGTGGACTCCAATCAAGTTGTAGAAACATATCAAGGATGATCAGTAGAATCTGGATGCACCTGAGCTCAATTTCGAGTCTCAGAGCAAAGGGTCTTAATACTTATGTAAATAAGGTATTTCTGTTTTTTTACTGGGTCTATTTAGTCAGTTCTAGTCTCTTAATTGCCACTGAAAAATACTGTAAGTGTTTGCCGAATATTTTAGTCACTATTTTTGTTGACGAAATTAACACTGGCTGATGATTGATGAGTGAAAATGGCCCCTGTTTGGAACCGTATGAATGCCACAGTTCAATGCCTCTCCAACAAGATGAATTACTGTCATTAAAACTGTCTCACATTCTCACATTCTCCCACAAAAGTCACATTTTGCAATTATCCAGGCAGAATACAAAAGTCTACTATTGGCAGATGAAGTGGGTGGCTAGCCTTTCTACAGCTGCATCCAAAAGGGAAGACTATTCCCTACATAGCACCCTATGGGCCCTGCTCAAAAGTAGTGATCTATGTAGGGAGTAGGGTGCCATTTGGGAAGCAGACTAGGCTTTCTATTTTTATCGTACGCGGACATCACCAGCTTGGATAATCAACCCCGACCAGATTGCGCTACGGAGAAACAAATTGCTTCATTTAACCATGAAAATGATGGAGCAAAAGGGACGACAAACAAATCTGGGTGCATTTATCAAAGATGTTTACTCCCTCAGACACACATCACCCAGACTCCCAGTCTCTCCAGAACACAATTCATTTGAAAAATTGGTAATAGTTACAATTTATCACTGACATTTTACATTAAATGCTAGTCAAGGTAGATTCAATTTGTCAAGTATTACAACAGCATCGTTTACAGACACAGTGCATTTATTCAGAGGAGAGCAGTACACATTAAAAGCACGGCCTCAAATACAGTATATCACTCTGAAATGATATTGATTTGCATTGTTGATTGGAAGTTGTGCGTTGATTGACCCTGTTAAATAAATGCAATACATTTAAATTCAATTAAATGTAAATGTTTGTTTTCAAACAAAATGTTTGTTTTCCATATTACATTGAAGATTGATTGAGTGGCTCTAGCACAACATTCCCAACTGAGGCAAACTCATCTCCATACAGCTGCAATATGACTGAAACTGAAACAAAACACAAATACATAAGCATATGTTCTAATGTTCTAATGTACTAATGTTCTGATGTTCTAATGTTCTAATTTTCTAATGTACTAATGTTCTAATGTTCTGATGTTCTAATGTTCTAATGTTCTAATGTTCTAATGTACTAATGTACTAATGTTCTGATGTTCTAATGTTCTGATGTTCTTTTTTTTTTTGGAGGGGGGGGGGTGTAGATCAGCTTTAATATTGCAGATAGATTATAACTTCCATCAATGTAATTGTCTGCATCACTACCCCATATGTTTATTTTCCACACAAATATATATATATATATATATATATATATATATATATATACACATACATACATACATACATACATACATATAAATACATATACATACATATATATACATATCCTTTAAAAATATATATATTTCCCTTTCTTACTTTCCAACCCCACCAACCCTTCCCTATGTCACGATCGTTGAAAGGAGTGGACCAATGCGCAGCGTGGAATGCGAACATACTTTTATTATAATTCACCACACGAACAAAAACAACAAAACGATACATGAAGTCCTTGGGTACATACACAAACCATACACGGAACAAGATCCCACAAACACAAATGCCCAAACGGCTGCCTAAGTATGGTTCTCAATCAGAGACAACAAGCAACAGCTGATTCTCGTTGCCTCTGATTGAGAACCACCCCGGCCAACATAGAAACACAATGAACTAGATCCTGAACATAGAAACACAAAACATAGACTCTACACACCCTGGCTCAACATAACAGAGTCCCCAGAGCCAGGGCGTGACACCCTAATTGGAGTAAACTAGTGAACAACAATGCTTAGGCCTCTACTTCCAGGTTATACATACTATATACATTTTATGGACACAGTCAATTTTACAATAATTCAATTTTGTTTGTTTTTACTCCTGAACTTCCTCTACCCTCAACCTCTCCGATCATTTTCATGATGTCCAACCGGTCTGCTTCTATATGCCATATCTTTCTAACTGTGCTCTTTCACAAAAGCTCTCAACCTATAACCCATATACTTATTATGGACACAGTATGCTTTACATTAGTTATCTTGTTGTTATTAGTTGTTGTTATTAGTCCCATCCTTCAACTTCATTCAACATCTCCCATCTATATGTAGTATGTTCTAATGTTCTAATGTTCTAATGTTCTAATGTTCGGATGTTCTAATGTTCTAATGTTCTAATGTTCTAATGTTCTGATGTTCTAATGTTCTGATGTTATGATGTTCTAATGTTCTGATGTTCTGATGTTCTAATGTTCTGATGTTCTAATGTTCTATTGTTCTAATGTTCTAATGTTCGGATGTTCGGATGTTCTAATGTTCTGATGTTCTGATCTAATGTTCTAATTTTCTGATGTTCTAATGTTCTAATGTTCTAATGTTCTAATGTTCTAATGTTCTGATGTTCTAATGTTCTGATGTTATGATGTTCTAATGTTCTGATGTTCTGATGTTCTAATGTTCTGATGTTCTAATGTTCTAATGTTCTATTGTTCTAATGTTCTAACGTTCTGATGTTCTAATGTTCTGATGTTCAAATGTTCTGATCTAATCTGATTTATTAACAGCTTTGTTGTGTTTCAGTGTGTTTCAGTGTGTGTGTGTTTTCTTATGTGTGTGTGTGCGTGTGTGTTCTTGCGTGTATGTGATACACAGGTAGCTGTTCTGTGGAGTCCCTTCTGCAGTCCCAACAAAATAATGACCCTGCTGAGTCACTGGCTGAGGAGTTTGCTGACTTCACAAATATTCACCATCATTAAAACACATCAAGCCAATTATTTCACATGTAAGGAGTGTTTGAGTGTGTGTGTGTGCATGTGTGTGTGTGGTGGTCTGAGGCTTCATAGCATCAAAGGTATACCATCTGTAAGATGCTACTTGTTTTGAGTGATGCTACTGAAATCAAAGCCTTGTGTGTTTTTGTGATACTGCCGTCTTTCCTCGACGTCAACGATGCTTTCAGACACTAAGTGGTACTCTTGTTTTTACTAAGCTCTTATAAACCAGATACCAGAGGTACTGACTGTTATATCTAGCCTAGCTGTAGAAGAACGCACATCTGCACAGTTTCACATTGTACATCACTCTGTTGTTTAATGACATGTGCCACTCATTCTGACAACCCATTCATCCGTAAAGCAGCACACTGTTGACTAAGACACCTAACGGAGCCTAAGAATGAAAAGAGGTTAAGTAGTCCCCCAGATGAGCAGGGCGAGTTTGTGCCCGAATAGGCCTTTCTTCAACCGCCACCGCTTGTGGATCTGGCCCTTGGGGAGCCCACAGAGGCTGGGGCTCGGGTGGTAGTGGTGGAGGAGGTCCATCCGGTGGCGTCTCTGGCCTGCATGTCTGTTTTGTGTGCATTTGTATTCCTTGAGGGGCAGGGACTTTTCTGAGGCGGCTGGCGTGCCAGCGTGATCCATTGCTCATCATGAATGTGGCGGGCCCCAGTTGTCGACTGACCTGCAAGGGGTCCGACCAGAATGAGGCCATTTTGTTGCACCGCTGAGGCCGTCGGGTTCGGACCCAGTCTGACACTTGGATGATCGACTTCTTCACCCTGTGTGCCTTGTCAAAACGCTGTTTCATTGCTCTTTGGTGCCTGGTCACTGCCTGCTGTTCTTGGGTGCGCCTAGTCGCCGGTTCTGCTACTCTCTGTTCTGAATCTGTCCAGTGGCAGTTCCATCTCACAACCTAGCATGAGGGATGCCTGTGTTGTTGTGTGTTTGCTTGCTCTGTAGTGCATTATCGTTTGATTCAAAGCAGTTTGGAACGTGCACCCCTGGACCAGGTGCTCTCTGATGCCATTCTTCAACGTTTGGTTGAAGCGTTCCACCCCTCCGTTAGCTTGTGAGTTGTAGTAGGCCGTGCGGATGTGTTTGATTCCCTTGTTGCTGCGATATGAGGAGAACTCGGCAGAGATTAGCTGGGGCCCATTGTCCGTGGTAAGGGTGAGGGGTAGGCCCCACCTTGTGAACAGGCTGTCTAGGATGTCCATGATGGCCTGTGCTGTGACAGTTCTGACAGGAACCACTTCTGGCCACTTAGAGTGGAGGTCATACACCACCACCAGGAAGCGCTGATGGTGAGGGACTGCGTGTCCATGGATCTCGCCACAGATGTCCAGTTGGATGTGCTCCCAGGGGCGGGACGGCAATGCGAGAGGCTGCAGGGGGGGTGGGGTGGACTGTCCTGTTTTCCCACTGAGGAGGCATGCAGCACAATCCCTGACCAGGGCTTCAATGTCGTGGTCGATGCCTGGCCACCACACGAGGTCTCGACATCGCTGTTTGACCTTCACTATGCCCAAGTGACCCTTGTGCGCCATGGATAGAACACGCGCACGCAGGCCACTCGGGACCACAGTACAAAACCCTCGAGAGACACAGACTTCTTCCCAGCAAGAAAGTTTGTGCTTCACCCTGGCGAAAGTCGCCAGCTCTTCCGGCACATGTGCTGGCCATCCAGTGCATATGTAGGTGCGCAGGGTAGACAGTGTGGGATCCTGTTCCGATGCTTGCTTTAGCTCCTACAGTGAGACGACTGACTGAAGAGGAGCGTAGAGCATTTGTACAAGCTCTGTTTTGTTGTGGTCTGGCAAGACGGTCGGAGTAGGAGTGTCAAAGGAGCGTGAGAGGAGGTCTGCCACCACGTTATCCCTCCCCGGAGTGAACTTCAGCTGATAGTCATACTGTCTGAGGCGTTCTGTGCAGCCGAAGTGGCTTGTGGCCAGTTCCTGATGCCGACAGTAGCGTTGTGAGGGTCTGGTGGTCGGTTCGCAGCGTGAACAGACGGCCATATAGGTAGAGGTGCCACCTTTCGCATGCCCAGACACAGGCCAGTGCTTCTCGTTCGCCCACAGAGTACCGTTGTTCTGTGGGGCTCAGGGCCCTTGAGGCGAAGGCGACGGGCCTCTCAATGCCATTCTGCAGCTGTGAGAGGACAGCTCCTAGTGCTCCAGCTGAGGCGTCACACGTGACAATGGTGGGGCAGACGGGGTCAAAGTGAGCCAAGACTGGGGCTGTGGTGAGCTGACTCTTCAGTGAGCGGACCGCGTCTGAGCAGGCCGCCGTCCAGGCCCATGGCTCATCCTTCTTGAGGAGCTGGCGAAGGGGGCGCTGTGGTCTGAGAGTAGTGGGGCAGAAACCGGAGGTAGTAAGCTGTCATGCCCAAGAATGAGGCCACCTGAGAGGCTGAGGTCGGTTCCGGGATCCGGTGGACGGCTTCAATGTTCGACATGAGTGTGGCAATGCCTTTGGCCGACAGGCGGAACCCCACAAACTCGACGGCTGGAGCTGCAAAGGTGCACTTTCCACCGTTAAGGGTCAGGTTGTTCCGCAGTAGAGCACTGAACACTCTGTGGAGTCGATAATCATGGATGTGGAGGTCAGGGCCGTGGACCACGATGTCATCCAGATAGACCGCCACCCCAGGTATTCCAGCGAGGATGGTGCTCATCACCTTCTGGAGGCAGCTGGGGGCGGAGCTAAGTCCAAAAGGCATGCGTGTATATCTGAACACGCCAGCATGTGTGACAAAGGCCGTGAGGTCTCTGCTGGCTGCATGGAGGGGTACCTGAAGATAACCCTGACGAAGGTCAAGCTTCGTGAAGATCGTGGAGCCATGAAATTGTGCTGTCAGATCCTCAGCTGTAGGAAAGGGGTACTTATCCGGGACAACGGCCTTGTTCACAGCACGGAGAGCCACACAGGTCCGGATTCCACCTGACTTTTTTTGGTTGCAATGACCAAGTTTGAAATCCAGGGGGCAGCGTTGACTGGCTCAATGATGCCTGCATCCAACTGTGACTGGAGATATTTTGTGACATCATCACGCAGTGCAAAGGGAATGCGCCGCAGGGGCTGCATGACTGGGGGTCACTTCCGGATTCACTAGGGGCCTGTGAGTAAAGGCTGTGAGGCAGCCCAGTCCATCAAACAGAGTTGGCCAGTTCTGTTGCCATGTGCAGGTAACCTGGTGGATAGCTGACCCACTGTCATCTCTCAGTGTGTATCCCAAGCCTGTGAAGAGGTCGAGGCCCAGGAGGTTGGCACCCCGCTTTGCAACATGAAATGTGAATGATGGCAGATGCTTGGTGCCGTAGTGTACTGGGACCTGGAGGGTGCCTACAATGTCTATCTTGGATCTACCGTACCCACACAGGGCAGTGGAGGGCTGTTGGAGTGGTAGGTGACTGAAAAACTTGTAGTAAGTGGCAAGGTTGAGCAACGACACCGGAGCGGCAGTATCCAGCAGCAAAGGCAAACCCACCTTGCCCAGCTGCACAGTGCATGTCTTGAATGACACATGGTTGGTGGAGACGGTTCGGATTTCCGTGTGTTCATGTTGAGAGTAAGATGAAACTAAGGGCCTGTTCTGGGTGGAGCTAGTAGCTGGGGCAGAACGACACACTTTCGCAAAGTGATTGTATTTTGAACAGTTCTTGCATATTTTCCCACGGGCTGGGCAGTTTGAAGCCCTTGAATTGTGAGAGCTAGCCCCACAGTTGCCACAGCTACTTCTGTTTGTTTGTCTGTGTGCCTGCTGCACGGGCATGCCGGTGTCTGTGTCCATGCAGCTATCGACGTGGGAGGGCGTGCGCAGCGCGTGATCGTTGTAGTGCGCCTGCTCGGGCTGAAGCTGCTGTGTGAGAATGGCTGGTGGCCGAGTGTATGCTGCAGAGCTGTCTGTTAGCATAGTAGAGCATTCCAATGCCGCTTCAACCTGGAGTGCTATCTTAATAGCTCCATCTAGTTGTAAATTATCCGATTCCAAAAGCAGTTTCTCCCTTGTCTTTTCACATAATGTCCCCTCTATCAACTGATCCCTGATGATCTCGTCCTGAAGTGTCCCGTAGTTACAAGAGCTAGCCAAATCCCTCAGATTAGCCACATAGCTTTGAATGGACTCACCCGGCCGTTGGTGTCTCTTCTGTAGCCGGTAGCGGAGGAGCACTCGCTCTTTCCCGGCAAAGTGGTTCCGTAGGAGGCTGACTGCAGCAGTGAATGTAGGAGCCGATCCAAGCGCTCTGAAAATCCTCTGTCCCTCTGTACCAAGGCAGTGACGGAGCAGTGCTGTCCTCCGCTTGTTTGAGATTGTAGAAAAGTCCATAGCGTCGAGATAAGTGTTAAAACTGTCAAGCCAGTTATTCCACGGGACTGGAGGTTCGCCAGGCACGGCGAGGAATGGTGCTGGCGGTGGTAAACTGAATTCAGCCATCTTCGGCGCCAATGTTATATCTAGCCTAGCTGTGGAAGAACGCACATCTGCACAGTTTCACATTGTACATCACTCTGTCGTTTAATGACATGTGCCACTCATTCTGACAACCCATTCGTCCGTAAAGCAGCACACTGTCGTAAACCATAACAACGTACAGTACGATGTACAGCACGTCGTACCATACATAACACTGACCTGTGTGGTAGATGCAGGATACCTGAAAAGCATCAGGGTTAGAGCTTCATATTATAGCCCATAGTTGTTGGTATGACAATAATGGGAATAAAAAGGAAGAATGATGAAAAAAGGTTTTAGAACAGGAACTGATCGCAAAGTCCATAACTGCAAGTTCTACCAGACAAACACACTGATCATTTAAAAAGTTGCATAATTGATCATTTAAAACTCTGGCTTTGATCCAGGAAAACCAAACCAACACATGTCATTAAAAGAGCTCAGATTCAACCTGCCCATTAAGCTGTAGTCAATTATCCCCCACTACCGTATTCAGGCCGTATACATCTCTGGGACTGATCTATCTCGTTCATTATTTGTTCTGTCTTGGTATATATTGAAAGCAGGAGCTATTGAATCGAGCTATATGGTGTTTAATGCAACGGTGTGTAGCAGATTGAGATCATTGCTGTCATTTTCATCTTTGTCTGCATACCCTATTCCCTTGACAAGGCACTACTTCTGACCAGGGCCCATTGAGCTCTGGTCAAAAGTAGTGCCCTATACAGGAAATAGGGTGCCATTTGGGACATGTCCTTTGTGTTTAATGGTGTTTATCACTGATAACCCTCATCGGAGAATAATCAGAGAGGACAGATTGATAGATAGACAACACACTGTGAAACGCTTCAAGAAAATGAACTCTGGCGTTAACTAAATAATTACTGTATAACGCCACAGGGTGGCAGTGTTCTGCTGATATAAAGGAGCGTCCGCTTTAAAAACAGCCTATCCACCTACGTTCATTATACACTTACATGAGAGGTGGCCTATAGGAGCGTTTTCCCACTGAGCTGAACCGTTTGGAACGGAATGGAAATCAGTGAGGAGCATTGGCCACCCACAGACAGCTCACATACCAGTATGTGTCCAAATCACATTTCACATTACATTGCCTCTTCACTCCAGCTTCTGCAAATACTATGGATAGTGGGCATTGAATTATACCTCCTTGTGTTATAGTAGTAAAGCTCATCTCAAATGAATACAATTTAGAAGGCTTTTATTCAGAATGTATATATCATGTACCTTGGAGTATAAACCTCCACCTCCCCACAGACATTATGTGAAAAAGTACCTTACATGAGCACTGCCAAAGAATACTCAAAGAATTGAAGCGTAAACCCCCCACAAAAAGCCTTAAAATGTATATATTTTTTGAAACATTCCTTTAAAAAGAGGACCAGACAGTAGGGGTAAGAGATCAGTGTGTTCCATTGATGTTTGAGGTCCTAACAGGTGGACTCAGTAAGAATGACAGGTCAATTTATTCCCTTGACAATGACCACGTCCTTGATCCACGTCCTTGATGAAAATAATCAACAGAATCAGGCAAAAACAACAGGAACAGCTACAGGAGTGCAGAGAGATAAAGGTGTTCCTCCTCATGGTCTAGAATTGTAAAGACCTTTGACACATGACTGTGTGAAGACCCTCCCACTCTGTCTGCCGAATTCTTTCTCTTTGCGCTTGTTTTCCTTGTCGGTGGGTGGAGCCGGGAGGGTTAGTCAGCGAAATGGGACACATCTGGACTCGGGTGTGTCCCGGGGATAAATACACCTTTCCCCCATACATCGAGGAGACTCAATCCACGCAGACACACTGTTGTTTTTTTATTGTGGCATTTTGGGGCTTCTTTTTGTTCATTTATTTTTGGCACCTCTCAACACCCCTCTTAATCACCATCTATGCACACATCCACTCACTTAGACTACTGACTACACACACCATTGTTACTTGGATATACAGTTGAAGTCGGAAGTTTACATACACCTTAGCCAAATACATTTAAACTCAGTTTTTCACAATTCCTGACATTTAATCCTAGTACAATTTCCGTCTTAGGTCAGTTAGGATCACCACTTAATTTTAAGAATGTGAAATGTCAGAATAATAGTAGAGAGAATTATTTATTTCATCTTTTATTTATTTCATCACATTCCCAGTGGGTCACTCAATTAGTATTTGGTAGCATTGCCTTTAAATTGTTTAACTAGGGTCAAACGTTTCGGGTAGCCTTCCACAAGCTTCCCACAATAAATTGGGTGAATTTTGGCCAATTCCTCCTGACAGAGCTTGTGTAACTGAGTCAGGTTTGTAGGTCTCCTTGCTCCCACACGCTTTTTCAGTTCTGCCCAAACATTTTATATAGGATTGAGGTCAGGGCTTTGTGATGGCCACTCCAATACCTTGACTTTGTTGTCCTTAAGCCATTTTGCCACAACTTTGGAAGTATGCTTGGAGTCATTGTCCAATTGGAAGACCCATTTGTGACCAAGCTTTAACTTCCTGACTGATGTCTTGAGATGTTGCTTCAATATATCCACATAATTTTCCTTCCTCATGATGCCATCTATTTTGTGAAGTGCACCAGTCTCTCCTGCAGCAAAGCACCCCCACAGCATGATGCTGCCACCTCCGTGCTTTACGGTTGGGATAGTGTTCTTCGGCTTGCAAGCACCCCCTTTTTCCTCCAAACATAACGATGGTCATTATGGCCAAACAGTTATATTTTTGTTTCATCAGACCAGAGGACATTTCTCCAAAAGGTACGATCTTTGTCCCCATGTGCAGTTGCAAACCGTAGTCTGGCTTTTTATGGCGGTTTTGGAGCAGTGGCTTTTCCTTGCTGAGCGGCCTTTCAGGTTATGTTGATATAGGACTCGTTTTACTGTGGATATAGATACTTTATACCTGTTTCCTCCAGCATCTTCACAAGGTCCTTTGCTGTTGTTCTGGGATTGATTTGCACTTTTCGCACCAAAGTACGTTAATCTCTAGGGGACAGAATGCGTCTCCTTCCTGAACGGTATGTCACGATCATCGTAATGAGTGGACCAAAGCGCAGCGTGAAATGCGTACATCTTTTATTGAGTACTATTATCAATAACAAAACAACAAAACGAAACGTGAAGTCCTCGGTCATAAACACAAACCTACACGGAACAAGATCCCACAAATGACAAGTGCACAACAGGCTGCCTAAGTATGGTTCCCAATCAGAGACAACAAGACACAGCTGCCTCCGATTGGGAACCACCCCGGCCAACACAGAAACACACGATCTAGAAAAGAACACATAGAAAACAAAACATAGACACTACACATATAAACTAACACCCTGGCTCAACATATAAGAGTCCCCAGAGCCAGGGCGTGACAGTACCCCCCCCCAATGGCGCGGACTGCGACCGAGCCAACTAAACCCAACAGGGGAGGGGCCGGGTGGGCATTCCGCCTCGGAGGCGGATCCGGGCGTGACCACCACCCTCTAACTACCCCCCCGTAGCGCCCCTGGTCTGGTCTGGCCCCGCTGGCTGGAGCTGGACTGGACATCGGTGGAGCGGATTGCTTAGGCTCCGGTGTGGACGCGCACCACAGGCTTGGTGCGGGGAGCAGGAACAGGCCGGGCCAGGCTGGCGACGCGCACCACAGGCTTGGTGCGGGGAGCAGGGACGGGCCGGACCGGGCTGGCGACGCGCACCACTGGCTTGGTGCGGGGAGCAGGCACGGGCTGTGCCGGACTGACGACGCGCACCAAAGGCTTGGTGCGGGGAGTAGGGACAGACCGGACCGGGCTGGCGACGCGCACCACTGGCTTGGTGCGGGAGCAGGAACGGGCCGGACCGGTTGACGACGCGCACCACTGGCTTGGTGCGGGGAGCAGAAACAGGCCGGACCGGGCTGACGACGCGCACCACAGGCTTGGTGCGGGGAGCAGGAACAGGCCGGGCCGGGCTGACGACGCGCACCACAGGCTTGGTGCGAGGGGCAGGAACAGGCCGGGCCGGGCTGGCGACGCGCACCACAGGCTTGGTGCGAGGGGCAGGAACAGGCCGGGCCGGGCTGGCGACGCGCACCACAGGCTTGGTGCGAGGGGCAGGAACAGGCCGGGCTGGGCTGGCGACGCGCACCACAGGCTTGGTGCGGGGAGCAGGAACAGGCCGGGCCGGGCTGGCGACGCGCACCACAGGCTTGGTGTGAGGGGCAGGAACAGGCCGGGCCGGGCTGGCGACGCGCACCACAGGCTTGGTGCGAGGGGCAGGAACAGGCCGGGCTGGCGACGCGCACCACAGGCTTGGTGCGGGGAGCAGGAACAGGCCGGGCCGGGCTGGCGACGCGCACCACAGGCTTGGTGCGAGGGGCAGGAACAGGCCGGGCCGGGCTGGCGACGCGCACCACAGGCTTGGTGCGAGGGGCAGGAACAGGCCGGGCCGGGCTGGCGACGCGCACCACAGGCTTGGTGCGAGGGGCAGGAACAGGCCGGGCCGGGCTGGCGACGCACACCACAGGCTTGGTGCGGGAAGCAGGAACAGGCCGGGCCGGGCTGGCGACGCGCACCACAGGATTGGTGCGGGGGGCAGGAACAGGCCGGGCCGGGCTGGCGACGCGCACCACAGGCTTGGTGCGAGGGGCAGGAACAGGCCGGGCCGGCGACGCGCACCACAGGCTTGGTGTGAGGGGCAGGAACAGGCCGGGCCGGGCTGGCGACGCGCACCACAGGCTTGGTGCGAGGGGCAGGAACAGGCCGGGCCGGGCTGGCGACGCGCACCACAGGCTTGGTGCGAGGGGCAGGAACAGGCCGGCCCGGGCTGGCGACGCGCACCACAGGCTTGGTGCGAGGGGCAGGAACAGGCCGGGGCGGGCTGGCGACGCGCACCACAGGCTTGGTGCGGGAAGCAGGAACAGGCCAGGCCAGGCTGGCGACGCGCACCACAGGATTGGTGCGGGGAACAGGAACAGGCCGGACCGGGCCCACCTAAAGAGGACCAAGCAGCGTGTCCAGGAACAGACAGCCTGGACTTGGGAGGAGATCCTGGACGGGAAGGGATCCTGGACTTGGGAAGAGATTCAGGCCGGAATGGATCGCCGTCCTTGGGAGGAGACTGTGGAGGCGCACTACAGAGAGGAGCAGCGGCAACGCAGAGGGTACCGGCCGAGGAGGAAGCCCGATAGACAGCCCCAATAAAAAAATGTTTTGGGGGGCTAAAAGGGTGGTTGGCGGAGCCTAGAGTTAGAGCAGAGCCAACTCCCCGTACTCAGGCTAGGAAGCGTGAGACTGGGCAGGCTCCGTGTTATGCGGAGCCACGTACTGTGCCGCGAGTGTTCCGGCACAGTCCTGTACGTCCGGTGCTAGCACCACGCACGTGTCGTGCTAAGATGGGCATGCAGCCAGGACGGGGTGTGCCGGCTCAACGCTGCGTGGCCTCCAGTACGCCTCCTCGGTCCCGTATATCCTGCGCCAGTGCCACGTGCTGTAGCGCCAGTACGAGTGCACAGCCCTGTACGTCCTGTGCTGATGCCTCACCAATATTGTGTGAAATAGGCATTCAGCCAGGACGGGTTGTGTCAGCTCTCCGCTCCAGACCTCCAGTCCGCCTCCACAGTCCGGCCCGGCCCGTTCCGGCTCCCCGCACCAAGCCAGTGGTGCGTGCTCCCAGTCCAGCCCGGCCTGTTCCTGTCCCTCGCACCAAGCCAGTGGTGCGCGGCCGCCAGCCCGGTCCGGCCTGTTCCTGTCCCTCGCCCAAGCCAGTGGTGCGGCGTCGCCAGCCCCGGTCCGGCCTGTTCCTGTCCTCGCACCAAGACAGTGGTGCGCGTCGTCAGCCCGGTCCGGCCCGTTCCGGCCCGTTCCTGCTCCCCGCACCAAGCCAGTGGTGCGTGTGTCCAGTCCGGCACGGCCCATGCCTGTTCCACCGGTGCCGGTCAGCTGCTCCACTCCGGAGTCAGAGCAATCCGCTCCACCGGGGTCCGGTCCAACTCCAGTCAGCGGATCCACTCCGGAGCCAGAGCAATCCGCTCCACCGGTGTCCAGTCCAGCTCCGGCCAGCGGCTCCAGTCCGGAGCCGGTAAGGTCTGGTCCACCGTCGTCGGGTCCAGCTCCAGTCAGCGGGACCAGACCAGGGGCGCAACGGGGAGGTGGAGAAAAGGTGGTGGTCACGCCCGGAGCCGGATCCGCCTCCGAGGCGAAATGCCCACCCGGCCCCTACCCTCTTGTCGCAGTCCGCGCCTTTGGGGGGGGGGTACTGTCACGCCCTGGCTCTGGGGACTCTTAAATGTTGAGCCAGGGTGTGGATTTTTATATCTTTAGTTTTCTATGTTTTTTGTTCTAGATCGTTTAGATCTATGTTGGCCAGGGTGGTTCCCAATCAGAGGCAGCTGTAGCTCGTTGTCTCTGATTGGGGACCATACTTAGGCAGCCTGTTGGCACCAGTTAGTTTGTGGGATCTTGATCCGTAAAGGTTTGGTGTGTGTAACCTCAGGACTTCACGTATCGTTTCGTTTTGTTGTTTTGTTCGTGTGTTGTGTACGAAATAAAATGTACGCTTATCACGCTGCGCCTTGGTTCCACGAGTCATCAGTCAACGTTCGTGACATTGTGTATGTACGCCTACGTGTGTGTGTGTGTGTGTGCGTGTGTGTGTGTGTGTGTGTGTTTGTGTGTGTGTGTGTGCGTGACAGGGACTTTACAGGTAGAGTGTAGCTCATTACCCCAACATGGCTGTCATCAGTGCCAGTCAGAATACCAAATACTAACATTGAGGGTTAAGGGCCTGTTGAGGCAAGTTAAGTTAGTTAAGTATACCATTGATAAGGGAGCTGTTTCCTTATAATATTGTTTCCTTATAATAAACAATGTAGTTTCCCAAGTGCCTGACACAGTATGTGAAAGTGTAGTGCCAGTCAAACGTTTTGGACACACCTACTCATTCAAGGGTCTTTCTTTATTTTTACTATTTTCTACATTGTAGAATAATAGTGAAGACATCAAAACTATGAAATAACACATATGGAATCATGTAGTAACCAGAAAAGTGTTAAACAAATAAAAAAATATGTTATATTTGAGATTCTTCAAAGTAGCCACCCTTTGCCTTGATGACAGCTTTGATGACAGCTTTGCACACTCTTGGCACCCAGCTAGGGGCGGCAGGTAGCTTAGTGGTTAAGTGGTTAAGAGCGTTGTACCAGTAACTGAAAGGTCGCTGGTTCTAATCCCTGAGCCGACTAGGTGAAAAATATGTCGATGTGCCCTTGAGCAAGGCACTTAACCCTAATTGCTCCTGTAAGTCGCTCTGGATAAGAGCGTCTGCTAAATGACCAATTTTTATTTATTTATTTAGCTAGGGTGTTGGGGATTGGGGTGAGGATGGGCTAAAATCGCAAGCTACAGCTCTGAACATCGCGGGTCCAAACCCAGTGCTAGGCGCACATTTGGACATTTTTACATTTTTCAGTTTTAACCCAAACCTTAACCCTAACCTTAACCTAAATTAAACCCTAATGCCTGAAGTTAACAAAAATATAGAATATGAATGCCTAAACTTAACGTTGAGATTAGTTTAGGTTTCACACAGTTTGACTGACAGCTAACAGACAGCAACAACACTCTGGAATTAAAATGGCAACACTCCATACTCTACAGACTGGAATCTCTGTTGCCTGCAGTTACAACACGTCTCCATTTGCCTTAGAGGTTGAGTTGGAGCCATTGAAAAGCTGTGTAAGGAGCCAATTACATTAGCTTTAATTGGAGTGGCGAGCCAATCACATAAGGTCTAATTGGAGCTGGAGTCCAGTCTATCAAGGTTACGATTGTCATTACATACATGTTTCCCCTTTACAAATTAAAGTCACCTTAGTCTATGGGGCCATCAAATTAACTGACCTATGTATTCTAATAGATCATTATAATTGGGGAATGTAATTTACAAGTTACGACACAAATAGTCTGGTAAATTATTGAGTAGCTATTTTTTTTAGGCGAACGGGCCAGGCCGGACACCACTGGCTTGGTGCGGGGAGCAGGCACGGGCCGGACTGGACTGGACCGGGAACACGCACCACTGGTCTGGTGCGAGGAGCAGGAACGGGCCGGGCCGGACTGGGAACATGCACCACTGGCCTGGTGCGAGGAACAGGAACGGGCCGGGCCGGACTGGGAACACGCACAACTGGTCTGGTGCGAGGAGCAGGAATGGGCCGGGCCGGACTGGCGACACTCACCACTGGTCTGGTGCGAGGAGCAGGAATGGGCCGGGCCGGACTGGCGACACGCACCACTAGTCTGGTGCGAGGAGCAGGAACGGGCCAGGCCGGACTGGGCACATGCACCACTAGCTTGGTGCGAGATGCAGGCACGAGGTGTACCGGACTGGGAACTGACGTTAGAGATCTCCGACTGTACCAGTCTTTCACTCTCCGTGCCCAGTCCTCCTCCCGTGAGGACTCCTCCCTGAGCCCCCACGAGTGCAGTAGTCGGGGCTCTTCTCCATCGAACCCCGACCACCCTTTTAGTCCCCCAATTTTTTTTTCTTGAGGCTGTCTCTCGGGCTTCCTCCTCGGCCGGCGCCTTCTATGTTGCCGTTGCTCCTCTCTAAATCGGGCCTCCACTGTCTCCTCCCAAGGACGGCAATCCATCCCAGCCTGAATCTCCTCCCATGTCCAGGATCCCTTTCCGTCCAGGATCTCCTCCCATGTCCAGGATCCCTTTCCGTCCAGGATCTCCTCCCATGTCCAGGATCCCTTTCTGTCCAGGATCTCCTCCCATGTCCAGGATCCCTTTCCGTCCAGGATCTCCTCCCATGTCCAGGATCCCTTTCCGTCCAGGATCTCCTCCCATGTCCAGGATCCCTTTCTGTCCAGGATCTCCTCCCATGTCCAGGATCCCTTTCCGTCCAGGATCTCCTCCCATGTCCAGGAGTAGTGGTCGTAGTGAGCCACGAGCTCCGGCTCCTACTGTTGCATGTTCAATCACAGTTATAGGCACTTGTTTCTATCCCAGACCTTAACATTTAACTTAACCATTCACAATTAATGCCTGAACTTAACCAGCCACGAGGCACTGGCATGAGGAGACGCCTCGAAATATGACGTTTGGAGCAACTTCAAAATGTGATGTTTGGAGAAGTGGAGAAACTGAAGCAATCTGAAGACAAATTGGTGAGCTCTTGTTGCACAAACGCACACACACACACACACATACACACACACACACACACACACACACACACACACACACATACACACACACACACACACAGATGATCACTCTGGTGCTCAGCCTTCCTCTGAACACTGAACAGCTGCAGGGCAACGGAGGAAACACCCAATCAACTGTTTTTAATGAAAGCATTCAGTTCCAAAGCACAGCAGAACGTTACGGTCACTAACTGGGCTTGGGAGATGGGAGAGAGAGATAACATATGGTAACATTAGTTCTGTTGTTGAAGGAGAGCACGCCGGCCTTCCACTAAGGGTTATGATTAGGTTGTGTGTGCGGGTGTGTGTGCATGTGTGTGTGTGTGTGCGAATGTGCGTGCATGTGTGCATGTGTATGTGTGTATATTGCTGATGAATCCTCCGATGGTAAATTACTGATTTGAGGTCAGACTGTGTTTCAGTCAGGTATTAATAAAGAAATCACGTAGAACGTAGAAGCGTGTGTGTGTGTGTGTGTATTTCTGCGTCAGACTGAAACACTAAAAGCGTATTTGCATACCCCGACCTTGATGTACTTTAGGAGAGTGACTTATCAGAGCGCTTCAGTGGGAGAAATGCAAATAGTGTAGCCCTCACTTGACAAACGTCCAGAAAGGCTGTGAGAGAGAGCACAGCTAACTGTGCAGGGTTAGAGAGGAGGCTTCTGGGGAGAGGTGATTAATTATACTGTTTGTTTGTTCCTCTCTCTCCCCTCTCTCTCTCTCTCTCTCTCTCCCTCTCTCTCTCTCTCTCTCTCTCTCTCTCTCTCTCTCTCTCTCTCTCTCTCTCTCTCTCTCTCTTTCTCCCCCTTCTCTCTCTCCCTTCTCTCTTTCTCCCCTCTCTTTCTCCCCTCTCTCTCTTCCCATCTCTCCCTCTCTCTCTCTCTCTTCCTCTCACTCTCTCACTTTCTTCCCATTTCTGTTTACCTCTCTCTCTCCCCTCTCTCTCTTCCCCTCTCTCTCTCTCTCTCTCTCTCTCTCTCTCTCTCTCTCTCCTCTCTCTCTCCCTCTCTCCCTTCCCTCTCTCTCTCTCTCTCTCTCTCTCTCTTATCTCTCTCTCCCCTCTCTCTCTCCCCTCGCTCTCTTCCCATCTCTCTTCCTCTCTCTCTCCCCTCTCTCTCTTCCCTCTCTCTCTCTCTCTCTCTCTCTCTCTCTCTCTCTCTCTCTCTCTCTCTCTCTCCTCGCTCTCTTCCCATCTCTCCTCCAATCTCTCTCCCCCCCCCACTCTCTCTCTCTCTCTCTCCCCTCTCTTTCTCCTCTCTCTCTCTCTCTCTCTCTCTCTCTCTCTCTCTCTCTCTCTCTCTCTCTCTCTCTCTCTCTCTCCTCTCTCTCTCTCCCCTCTCTCCCTTCCCCCCCTCTCTCTCTCTTCTCTCTCTCTCTTATCTCTCTCTCCCCTCTCTCTCTCCCCTCGCTCTCTTCCCATCTCTCTTCCTCTCTCTCTCCCCTCTCTCTCTCCTCTCTCTCTCTCTCTCTCTCTCTCTCTCATCTCTCTCTCCCCTCTCTCTCTCCCCTCGCTCTCTTCCCATCTCTCTTCCAATCTCCCCACTCTCTCTCTCTCTCTCTCTCTCTCTCTCTCTCTCTCTCTCTCTCTCTCTCTCTCTCTCTCTCTCTCTCTCTCTCTCTCTCTCTCTCCCCTCTCTTTCTCCCCTCCTCTCTCTCTCTCTCTCTCGCCTTCTCCTCTTTCTCTCTCTCTCTCTCTCTCTCTCTCTCTCTCTCTCTCTCTCTCTCTCTCTCTCTCTCTCTCTCTCTCTCTCTCTCTCTCTTTCCCTCTCCTACTTCCCCTTTCTGTTTAACTCTCTCTCTCCCCTCTCTTTCTCCCCCTTCTTTCTCTCTTTTTTTCTCTCTCTATCTCTCTCTCCCATATCTTTCTCCCCCTTCTCTCTCTCTTTCTCTCTCCCTTCTCTCTCTCTCTCTCCCCTCTCTTTCTCCCCTCTCTCTTCCCATCCCAAACCAAGTCCATATTACAGCAAGAACAGCTCAAATAAGCAAAGAGAAACGACAGTCCATCATTACTTTAAGAGATGAAGGTCAGTCAAAACGGAACATTTCAAGAACTTTGAAAGTTTATTTAAGTGCAGTCGCAAAAACCATCAAGCACTATTGTGATGGGTGATTTGAAGGAGTCAGGCGCAGGAGGGTAAATCAGAGAATACAGAGTTTATTCCGGAATACAGAGTTAAGCAGGATAGCGTCAAACAGTCCAGTGCGCAAAACAGGCGCACTGGAACAAAACAGGCAGACGGGGAAAATATACCATACACGTAGCTCAACCGAGCTACACTCTTCTCACATAAACAATCACCCACAAGGACAAGGGGGGCAGAGGGAACACTTATACACTCAATCATTACAGTATTTTTTTATTGGTAAATTTACAAACATATATAATGATAAATAGACTTGAAACTTGTATCTCATTATGGTATGTGGTGAAATAAGTATAGCCAGTTATAATTGTAATGGCTTAGCAGATAATAACAAAAGAAGAACAATATTTACATGGCTCAAAGAGAAGGAATATAATATCTATTGTTTACAGGAAACTCATTCAACAATTCTAGATGAAGTTGCGTGGAGAAAGGAATGGGGGGGACGAAATATACTTCTCCCATGGGCAAAGAAACTCAAAAGGGGTGATGATATTAATTAATAGTAATTTCGATACGAATGTGCAAATTGTCCAAATAGATACGCAAGGTAGATGGATTATTTCAAATATGTTATTGGACCATAAACAGATATGGCTCATTAACCTTTACAGACCAAATAATGATGATCCACACTTCTTTGACAATATATATAATAAATGTTCAACCCTGCAAGCAATTCAAGACAATATTATTATGGTGGGGGATTATAATTCTGTTTTAAATAGCTCAATGGACCATAAAGGAAATCACACTACAAACAATCATCCTCATGCTCTTAAGGAAATCGTGAATGTCATGGATACATTAGAACTAGTAGATATATGGAGGCTTAAATATCCTGATCTAGTGAGATATACATGGCGGAGGCTCAATCAAGCTAGTCGTCTTGACTTCTTTCTTATGTCATTCTCGTTGGCACCAAAAGTTTAAAAAGTGTTGATAGGGGACAGAATGTGGTCGGACCATCATATAATTGGCATATACATTACTCTTACTGAATTTCCACGTGGGCGAGGATATTGGAAATTTAATCAAAAGCCTATTGGATGATAATTTATTTTTAACTAGGACAAAGGAATTTATAACAGATTTTTTCCGACATACAGTGGGGGAAAAAGTATTTAGTCAGCCACCAATTGTGCAAGTTCTCCCACTTAAAAAGATGAGAGAGGCCTGTAATTTTTATCATAGGTACACGTCAACTATGACAGACAAATTGAGAAAAAATAATCCAGAAAATCACATTGACCAAAGAGCTGTCAAAGGACACCAGAAACAAAATTGTAGACCTGCACCAGGCTGGGAAGACTGAATCTGCAATAGGTAAGCAGCTTGGTTTGAAGAAATCAACTGTGGGAGCAATTATTAGGAAATGGAAGACATACAAGACCACTGATAATCTCCCTCGATCTGGGGCTCCACGCAAGATCTCACCCCGTGGGGTCAAAATGATCACAAGAACGGTGAGCAAAAATCCCAGAACCACACGGGGGGACCTAGTGAATGACCTGCAGAGAGCTGGGACCAAAGTAACAAAGCCTACCATCAGTAACACACTACGCCGCCAGGGACTCAAATCCTACAGTGCCAGACGTGTCCCCCTGCTTAAGCCAGTACATGTCCAGGCCCGTCTGAAGTTTGCTAGAGTGCTCAAGAAGAGGATTGGGAGAATGTCATATGGTCAGATGAAACCAAAATATAACTTTTTGGTAAAAACTCAACTCGTCGTGTTTGGAGGACAAAGAATGCTGAGTTGCATCCAAAGAACACCATACCTACTGTGAAGCATGGGGGTGGAAACATCATGCTTTGGGGCTGTTTTTCTGCAAAGGGACCAGGACGACTGATCCGTTTAAAGGAAAGAATGAATGGGGCCATGTATCGTGAGATTTTGAGTGAAAACCTCCTTCCATCAGCAAGGGCATTGAAGATGAAACGTGGCTGGGTCTTTCAGCATGACAATGATCCTAAACATACCGCCCGGGCAACGAAGGAGTGGCTTCGTAAGAAGCATTTCAAGGTCCTGGAGTGGCCTAGCCAGTCTCCAGATCTTAACCCCATAGAAAATCTTTGGAGGGAGTTGAAAGTCTGTGTTGCCCAGCGACAGCCCCAAAACATCACTGCTCTAGAGGAGATCTGCATGGAGGAATGGGCCAAAATACCAGCAACAGTGTGTGAAAACCTTGTGAAGACTTACAGAAAACGTTTGACCTGTGTCATTGCCAACAAAGGGTATATAACAAAGTATTGAGAAACTTTAGTTATTGACCAAATACTTATTTTCCACCATAATTTGCAAATAAATTCATCAAAAATCCTACAATGTGATTTTCTGGAATTTTTTTTCTCATTTTGTCTGTCATAGTTGACGTGTACCTATGATGAAAATTACAGGCCTCTCTCATCTTTTTAAGTGGGAGAACTTGCACAATTGGTGGCTGACTAAATACTGTTTTCCACCACTGTATATATAACATGGGGGATTGGAAGTGATGCAGACAATTACATTGATGGAAGTTACAATCTATCTGCAATATTAAGCTGATCTACCCCCACCCTCCAAAAAAACAAACATTTTGGAAACAAAAAGATTTACAAAAATAAAATACACTTATACACGTACTAATGAGGGGATATGAACCAGGTGTGTGTAATAGACAAGCCAAAACAAGTGGAAAGATGAGATATTGGCTAGAAGGCCGGTGACGACGAACACCGAAGCCTGCCCAAACAAAGAGAAGAGGCATTTTCGGAAAGTCGTGACAGTACCCCACTCCTTGACGCGCAGCTCCAGCAGCGCGCCGACACCGTCCTCGGGGACGGCCAGGAGGATGCGGAGCAGGGCGAGCCGGATGGCGACAGTGGAAATCCCGCAACAGGGAGGGATAGAGGATATCCCTCACCGGGACCCAGCACCGTTACTCTGGACCATATCCCTCCCACTCCACGAGGTACTGAATGCCCCACACCCGACGCCTCAAATCCAGGATGGAACGGACGGAGTACGCCGGGGCCCGCTCAATGTCCAGAGGAGGCGGAGGGACCTCCCGCACCGCAGACTCCTGGAGTGGACCAGCCACCACTGGCCTGAGGAGAGACACATGAAACGAGGGGTTAATACGATAATCATGGGGAAGTAATAACCTATAAGTAACCTTGTTGATTCTCCTCAGGACTTTGAACGGCCCCACAAACCGCGGGCTCAGCTTCCAGCAGAGCAGGCGGAGGGGCAGATTCCGGGTCTAGAACCAGACCCTATCACCCGGTACGAAGACCGGGGCCTCACTGCGGTGGCGGTCAGCGTTGGCGTTCTGAAGACGCACGACACGTTGGAGGTGGATGTGAGCAGCGTTCCATGTCTCCTCTGTGCGCCGAAACCAGTAATCCACCGCAGGAGCCTCTGTCTGGCTCTGGTGCCACGATGCTAGAACCGGTTGGTAACCTAAAACACATTGGACTGGCGTTAGGTTAGTGGAGGAGTGACGGAGAGAGTTCTGGGCATATTCGGCCCATGGCAAGAACACCAACCACTCCCCCGGCCGGTCCTGGCAGTAGGACTGCAGGAACCTACCCACATCCTGATTTACCCGTTCCACCTGCCCATTAGACTCGAGGTGGAAACCAAAGGTCAGGCTGACCGAGACCCCCAGACGTTCCATGAATGCCTTCCAGACCTTGGTTGTGAACTGGGTACCCCAGTCAGACACTATGTCCTATGGTACCATAGGAACGGCAGCCTCTGGAACTGCCGTTCTGCTGCCAACAAGGCAGACTTCATCCCAGCCTATGCTACCCTCCAGTCCCTCGACTTCTAGGCGCTGACGGAAACATGGATTACCACTGAAAACACTGCTACTCCTACTGCTCTCTCCTCGTCTGACCATGTGTTCTCGCATACCCCGAGAGCATCTGGTCAGCGGGGTGGTGGCACAGGAATCCTCATCTCTCCCAAGTGGACATTCTAAATTTTTCCCCTAACCCATCTGTCTATCTCCTCATTTGAATTCCATGCTGTCACAGTCACTAGCCCATTTAAGCTTAATATCCTTGTCATCTATCGCCCTCCAGGTTCCCTTGGAGAGTTCATCAATGAGCTTGACGCCTTGATAAGTTCCTTTCCTGAGGATGGCTCACCCCTCACAGTTCTGGGGGATTTCAACCTCCCCTACGTCTACATTTGACTCATTTCTCTCTGCCTCCTTCTTTCCACTCCTCTCCTCTTTTGACCTCACCCTCTCACCGTCCCCCCTACTCACAAGGCAGGCAATACGCTTGACCTCATCTTTACTAGATGCTGTTCTTCTACTAATCTCACTGCAACTCCCCTCCATGTCTCCGACCACTACTTTGTATCCTTTTCTCTCTCGCTCTCCTCCAACACTACTCACTCTGCCCCTACACAGATGGTAATGCGCCGTCGCAACCTTCGCTCTCTCTCTCCCGCTACTCTCTCCTCTTCCATCCTATCATCTCTTCCCTCTGCTCAATCCTTCTCCCTCCAATCTCCTGATTCTGCCTCCTCAACCCTCCTCTCCTCCCTTTCTGCATCCTTTGACTCTCTATGTCCCCTATCCTCCCGGCCAGCTCGGTCCTCCCCTCCAGCTCCGTGGCTTGATGACTCATTGCGAGCTCACAGAACAGAGCTCCGGGCAGCTGAGCGGAAATGGAAGAAAACTAGACTCCCTGCGGACCTGGCATCTTTTCACTCCCTCCTCTCTACATTTTCTTCATCTGTTTCTGCTGCTAAGGCCACTTTCTACCACGCTAAATTCCAAGCATCTGCCTCTAACCCTAGGAAGCTCTTTGCCACATTCTCCTCCCTGCTGAATCCCCCCCCCCTCTCTGTGGATGACTTCGTCAACCACTTTGAAAAGAAGGTTGACGACATCCGATCCTCGTTTGTTAAGTCAAATGACACTGCTGGTCCTGCTCACACTGCCCTACCCTATGCTTTGACTTCTTTCTCCCCTCTCTCTCCAGATAAAATCTTGCGACTTGTGACTGCAGGCCGCCCAACAACCTGCCCGCTTGACCCTATCCCCTCCTCTCTTCTCCAGACCATCTCCGGTGACCTTCTCCCCCTACCTCACCTCGCTGATCAACTCATCCTTGACCGCTGGCTATGTCCCTTCCGTCTTCAAGAGAGCGAGAGTTGCACCCCTTCTCAAAAAACCAACACTCGATCCCTCTGATGTCAACAACTACAGACCAGTATCCCTTCTTTCTTTTCTCTCCAAAACTATTGAGCGTGCCGTCTTTAGCCAACTCTCTTGCTATCTCTCTCAGAATGACCTTCTTGATCCAAACCAGTCAGGTTTCAAGACTGGTCATTCAACTGAGACTGCTCTTCTCTGTGTCACGGAGGCTCTCCGCACTGCTAAAGCTAACTCTCTCTCCTCTGCTCTTGTCCTTCTAGACCTGTCTGCTGCCTTTGATACTGTGAACCATCAGATTGTGACACTCTGGCTCTATGGACTTTGATTTTTGAGCCAGGGTTGTTCATTTCACTTGGGTGTATTTCTATGTTGGTTAGTCTAGGTTGTTTTTCTATGTTTGGTCAATGACTCCCAATCGGAGGTAACGAGTGTCAGCTGTCGGCTCGTTATCTCTGATTGGGAGCCATATTTATACTGTGTTGGTTTTCATTGTATTTGTGGGTTTTTGTTCCAGGTTCAGTATTTTGTTCACTATTGGACTTCACTTTCGTCTTTCCTTTTGTTTTGACGTGCTTGTCTAATAAAGTCATCATGTTCACTCGCAACGCTGCGCCTTGGTCCGCTTATTTAGACGATCGTGACAGAAAAACCCACCCCAGAAGGACCAAGCAGCGTGTCCAGGAGCAAGACAGCTGGACATGGGAGGAGGCGCCTGGTAAGGAGCTCGAGAGGCTGGCGATGGCCCAGGTGGGCAAATCGTGGTCCTGGGAGGACATGCTCGGGGGCAAGGGACCTTGGGGGAAGATCAAGGCCCTGGCGAGAGAGGAGCAACGGCGTCAGCAGGGCCATCATCGTTGGAAGGACGAGAGGCAACCCCAAAAAGTTTTTGGGGGCACATGGCTTGGGCGCCTGAACTGCCCCGTCTGCTCAACGGCGCCTGTACTGCCCGTCTGCCCTATGGTGCCTGAACTGCCCGTCTGCCGAGCGCTGCATAAGCCGCCCGTCTGTACTGAGCCTGCAAAGCCGCCCGTCTGCCATGAGCCTTCAGAGCCGTCCGCCAGACCGGAGCCGCTAGAGCCTTCCGCCAGACAGGAGCCGCTAGAGCCTTCCGCCAGACAGAATCATACACCAGCGATGGAATCAGCAGGAGCCGACGCAGCCCGTACAAGACTGGAAGCCCAGGTTCGGGTCCAGCAAGAGCAGCTCCTGCAGATGGGAACCGCCCTGCGGGAGGTGATGATCACTCTCCGAGGCTGGGGTCCGCCTCCACCGTCAGCCAGCCATGAGCAGCCAGATCCGTCAGCCAGCCATGAGCAGCCAGATCCGTCAGCCAGCCATGAGCAGCCAGATCCGTCAGCCAGCCATGAGCAGCCAGATCCGTCAGCCAGCCGCGAGCAGCCAGATCCGTCAGCCAGCCGCGAGCAGCCAGATCCGTCAGCCAGCCATGAGCAGCCAGATCCGTCAGCCAGCCATGAGCAGCCAGATCCGTCAGCCAGCCATGAGCAGCCAGATCCGTCCAGCCAGCCACGAGCAGCCAGACCCGTCAGCCAGCAAAGAGCCGTCCAGCCAGGATCCGCCAGAGCCGTTCAGCCAGGATCCGCCAGAGCCGTCCAGCCAGGATCCGCCAGAGCCGTCCAGCCAGGATCCGCCAGAGCCGTCCAGCCAGGATCCGCCAGAGCCGTCCAGCCAGGATCCGCCAGAGCCGTCCAGCCAGGATCCGCCAGAGCCGTCCAGCCAGGATCCGCCAGAGCCGTCCAGCCAGGATCCGCCAGAGCCGTTCAGCCAGGATCCGCCAGAGCCGTCCAGCCAGGATCCGCCAGAGCCGTCCAGCCAGGATCCGCCAGAGCCGTTCAGCCAGGATCCGCCAGAGCCGTCCCAGCCAGGATCCGCCAGAGCCGTCCAGCCCGGATCCGCCAGAGCCGTCCCAGCCCGGATCCGCCAGAGCCGTCCAGCCGGATCCGCCAGCCAGCCAGGATCCGCCAGAGCCAGCCAGCCAGGATCCGCCATTCAGTCCGGAGCTGCCCCTTAGTCGGTACTGCCCCTTAGCCCGGTGCTGCTCCTTAGCCCGGTGCTGCCCCTTAGCCCGGTGCTGCCCCTTAGTCCGGTGCTGCCCCTTAGGCCGGTGCTGCCCCTTAGTCGGTGCTGCCCCTTAGCCCGGTGCTGCTCCTTAGCCCGGTGCTGCCCCTTAGCCCGGTGCTGCCCCTTAGTCCGGTGCTGCCCCTTAGGCCGGTGCTGCCCCTTAGTCCGGTGCTGCCCCTGAGTCCGGTGATGCCCCTTAATCCTGTGGGGGTTTAGTTGGGGGTGGTCATGTGGAGGAGGTTACACAAGCGGGTAGTGACTATGGTGGGGTGGGGACCACGACCAGTGCCTGAGCCGCCACCATAGACAGACGCCCACCCAGACCCTCCCCTAGACTGTATGCTGGTGCGCCCGGAGTTCGCACCTTTAGGGGGTACTGTGACACTCTGGCTCTATGGACTTTGATTTTTGAGCCAGGGTTGTTCATTTCACTTGGGTGTATTTCTATGTTGGTTAGTCTAGGTTGTTTTTCTATGTTTGGTCAATGACTCCCAATCGGAGGTAACGAGTGTCAGCTGTCGGCTCGTTATCTCTGATTGGGAGCCATATTTATACTGTGTTGGTTTTCATTGTATTTGTGGGTTTTTGTTCCAGGTTCAGTATTTTGTTCACTATTGGACTTCACTTTCGTCTTTCCTTTTGTTTTGACGTGCTTGTCTAATAAAGTCATCATGTTCACTCGCAACGCTGCGCCTTGGTCCGCTTATTTAGACGATCGTGACACAGATCCTCCTCTCCACCCTCTCCGAGCTGGGCATCTCCGGCGCGGCTCACTCTTGGATTGCGTCCTACCTGACCGGTCGCTCCTACCAAGTGGCGTGGCGAAGCTGTCTCCCACACCACGTGCTCTCACCACTGGTGTCCCCAGGGCTCAGTTCTAGGCCCTCTCCTATTCTCGCTATACACCAAGTCACTTGGCTCTGTCATATCCTCACATGGCCTCTCCTATCATTGCTACGCTGACGACACACAACTAATCTTCTCCTTTCCCCCTTCTGATAACCAGGTGGCGAATCGCATCTCTGCATGTCTGGCAGACATATCAGTATGGATGACGGATCACCACCTCAAGCTGAACCTTGGCAAGACGGAGCTGCTCTTCCTCCCGGGGAAGGACTGCCTGTTCCATGATCTCGCCATCACGGTTGACAACTCCGTTGTGTCCTCCTCCCAGAGTGCGAAGAGCCTTGGGGTTCTGTAGGTTCATGCTCTACAATCCTGTAGGTTCACGATCCTGTAGGTTCATGCTCTACAACATTCGGAGAGTACGACCCTGCCTTACACAGGAAGCGGCACAGGTCCTAATCCAGGCACTTGTCATCTCCCGTCTGGATTACTGCAACTCGCTGTTGGCTGGGCTCCCTGCCTGTGCCATTAAACCCCTACAACTCATCCAGAATGCCGCAGCCCGTCTGGTGTTCAACCTTCCCAAGTTCTCTCACGTCACCCCCCTCCTCCGCACACTCCACTGGCTTCCAGTTGAAGCTCGCATCTGTTACAAGACCATGGTGCTTGCCTATGGAGCTGTGAGGGGAACGGCACCTCCGTACCTTCAGGCTCTGATCAGTCCCTACACCCAAACGAGGGCATTGCGTTCATCCACCTCTGGCCTGCTGGCTCCCCTTCCTCTGTGGAAGCATAGTTCCCGCTCAGCCCAGTCAAAACTGTTCGCTGCTCTGGCACCCCAATGGTGGAACAAGCTCCCTCATGACGCCAGGACAGCGGAGTCACTCACCACCTTCGGGAGACATTTGAAACCCCACCTCTTTAAGGAATACCTGGGATAGGATAAAGTAATCCTTCTACCCCTCCCTTACCACAACCCCCACACCAAAAAATAAAATAAAAAAAAATAAAAAATAAATACATTGTAAAGTGGATATCCCACTGGCTATAAGGTGAATGCACCAATTTGTAAGTCGTTCTGGATAAGAGCGTCTGCTAAATGACGTAAATGTAAATGTAAATGTACCCCGTAGTGCTGGAAGACGTGTGTAAACCATTCAACCGGTCATAAAACTGGCCCCCAGGAGAGGGGGTGTTCAAACCTTTGCCTAGCTGGCATCTTTGATCCT
>NW_025533479.1:1347500-1362500 GCF_020615455.1 Coregonus clupeaformis
AATAAATATTAACAGTAAACATTACACTCAGAAGTTCCAAAAGTATAAAGTCTAAGTCTCCTGAGTGGCGCAGTGGTCTAAGGCACTGCATCGCAGTGCTAACTGTGCCACTAGAGATCCTGGTTCAAATCCAGGCTCTGTCGCAGCCGGCCGCGACCGGGAGACTCATGGGCGGCGCACAATTGGTCCAGGGTAGGGGAGGGAATGGCCGGCAGGGATGTAGCTCAGTTGATAGAGCATGGCGTTTGCAACGCCAGGGTTGTGGGTTCGTTTCCCACGGGGGGCCAGTATAAAAAAAATAAAAATGTATTCACTAACTGTAAGTCGCTCTGGATAAGAGCGTCTGCTAAATGACTAAAATGTAAATGTATAAAGACATTTCAAATGTCATATTATGTCTATATACAGTGTTGTAACAATGTGCAAATAGTTAAAGTACAAATGGGAAAATATATAAACATAAATATGGGTTGTATTTACAATGGTGTTTGTTCTTCACTGGTTGACATTTTCTTGTGGCAACAGGTCAAAACTTTTGCTGCTGTGATGGCACACTGTGGTTTTTCACCCAGTAGATAAGGGAGTTCATCAAAATTGGGTTTGTTTTCGAATTCTTTGTGGTCTCTGTAATCTGAGGGAAATATGTGTCTCTATTATGGTCATACATTTGGCAGGAGGTTAGGAAGTGCAGCTCAGTTTCCACCTCATTTTGTGGGCAGTGTGCACATAGCCTGTCTTCTCCTGAGAGCCATGTCTGCCTACGGTGGCCTCTCTCAATAGCAAGGCTATGCTCACTGAGTCTGTACATAGTCAAAGCTTTCCTTAAGTTTGGGTCAGTCACAGTGGTCAGGTATTCTGCCACTGTGTACTCTCTGTTTAGAGCCAAATAGCATTCTAGTTTGCTTTGTTTCTTTGTTAATTCTTTCCCATGTGTCAAGTAATTCTCTTTTTGTTTTCTCATGATTTGGTTGGGTCTAATTGTGTTGTTATTGTTGTCCTGGGGCTCTGTGGGGTCTATTTGTGTTTGTGAACAGAGCTCCAGGAGCAGCTTACTTAGGGGACTCTTCTTCAAGTTCCTCTCTCTGTAGGTGATGGCTTTGTTATGGAAGGTTTGGGAATCGCTTCCTTTTAAGTGGTTATAGAATTTAACGGCTCTTTTCTGGATTTTGATAATTTGCAGGTTTAGGCCTAATTCTGCTCTGCATGCATTATTTGGTGTTTTTCATGGTACACTGAGGATATTTTTGCAGAATTCTGCATGCAGAGTCACAATTTGGTGTTTGTCCCATTTTGTGAATTATTGGTTGGTGAGCAGACCCCAGACCTCACAATCATAAAGGGCAATGGGTTCTATAACTGATTCAAGTATTTTTAGCCAGATCCTAATTGGTATGTCGAATTTTATGTTCCTTTTGATGGCATAGAAGGCCCTTCTTGCCTTGTCTTTCAGATCGTTCACAGCTTTGTGGAAGTTACCTGTGGTTCTGATGTTTAGGCCGAGGTATGTATAGTTTTTTGTGTGCTCTAGGACAACGGTGTCTAGATGGAATTTGTATTTGTGGTCCTGGCAACTGGACCTTTTTGGAACACCATTATTTTAGTCTTACTGAGATTTACTGTCAGGGCCAAGGTCTGACAGAATCTGTGCAGATGATCTAGGTGCTGCTGTAGGCCCTCCTTGGTTGGGGACAGAAGCACCAGATCATCAGCAAACTGTAGACATTTGACTTCAGATTCTGGTAGGGTGAGGCCGGGTGCTGCAGACTGTTCTAGTGCCCCCCCAATTTGTTGATATATATGTTGAAGAGGGTGGGGCTTAAATTGCATCCCTGTTTCACTCCACGGCCCTGTGGAAAGAAATGCGTGTGTTTTTTGCCAATTTTAACATGGATTTTATAATGTCGTATGTTTTCCCCCCAACCCCACTTTCCATCAATTTGTATAGCAGACCCACATGCCAACTTGAGTCAAAAGCTTTTTTGAAATCAGCAAAGCATGAGAAGACTTTGCCTTTGTTTTGGTTTGTTTGTTTGTCCCTTCGTACAGTAATTTGGTAAAAAGACAATTTGACATTTGCTCAGTACATTGTTTTCACTGAGGAAATTAACTAGTCTGCTGTTAATGATAATGCAGAGGATTTTCCCAAGGTTGCTGTTGACGGATATCCCACTGTAATTTTTGGGGTCAAATTTGTCTTCACTTTTGTGGATTGGGGTGATCAGTCCTTGGTTCCAAATATTGGGGAAGATGCCAGAGCTAAGGAGGATGTTAAATATTTTAAGTATAGCCAATTGGAATTCGTGGTCTGTATATTTTATCATTTCATTGAGGATACCATCAACACCACAGGCCTTTTTGGGTTGGATGGTTTGTATTTTGTCCTGTAGTTCATTCAATGTTATTGGAGAATCCAGTGGGTTCTGGTAGTCTTTAATAGTTTATTCTAAGATTTGCATTTGATAATGTATATTTTTTTGCTGTTTGTTCTTTGTTATAGGGCCAAAAAGATTGGAGAAGTGGTTTGCCTATACATCTCCAGTTTGGATCTATAGCTCTTTGTGTTATTGTTTGTTTAGTGTGTTCCAACTTTCCCAGAAGTGGTTAGAGTCTATGGATTATTCAATTACATTGAGCTGATTTCTCTCTCTCTCTCTCTCTCTCTCTCTCTCTCTCTCTCTCTCTCTCTCTCTCTCCGTCTCTCTCTCTCTCTCTCTCTCTCTCTCTCTCTCTCTCTCTCTCTCTCTCTCTCTCAGTCTCTTTTAATCTCTCCCTGCCTCTCCTCCAAACTCTCTCTCTCTCCTCCTTGTGACGCAGTGTGCTGCGGTGCAGAACCCTAATTGGTTATCTTAACATTCAGAGCCCAATGAGCCGCCTACTGGCTGTAATGAAGGCTCAGGATTCACAGGCAGGTTATAAAACTGAGGGCCCTTATAAAGAGGGACAGGTTATAAAACTGAGGGCCCTTATAAAGAGGGACAGGTTATAAAACTGAGGGCCCTTATAAAGAGGAACAGGTCACTAGAGATTCAAGGCGATATTCGACGGTTGTCCAGGTCCCCAGGACGTTGGGAGATGAGTTAAAAACCGGTCACTATGGGCAACGGTAAGCGCTATTACCATTAAGTAGACAGTTCTGGCCTCCAGCTCAGAGGGTAACATGTTCAATCCCAGTGCTAGACAACTTTTTTTACCCTATTCCAAACCTTGACCCATAAGAGTAGGAGCCCTGTCTAAACCAGGGGAGGTATATTTTGTTGAATTTGTTGATGAAAACAATTGTTATTGGACTTACTGCAATTAGCCCATGCAAACACATTGAATAACATATTCACTATATAGAACAACAGATAGTCCCCCTGAAAAAATCAAAAGGTTGTTTGTTCTGAAGTGTCTGTCCTATATCTGTGAGATATAAGAAAGATCAGGAAACATTTGTTATTTTTTTTAACATGTATTTAACCACTTATTTTTTGTCTCCATATATACTTCCATTCATTTTTTCAATTGGTACTGGGGCATCTTCAGACGAGTCTTGTGAGGCCTGTTGGCGACCTAGAGCAAAACAACCGACATGTACGTGAGAGTCTCACCTTTCCACAGAGGGGTCATATTAGTGTTCGGACGCTATCACACCCGTCGCTATGGGCGGGCCATAAGCGGCCGGGCCCGCCCCAAAAAATGCTTGTGCCCCCCCCTTGTGCCCTGCTGCTCCGGTGCTCCATGACCTTTCCTACCGCTCCGCGGTTGCACTCACAGGGAAAAAAACTCCCGCTCGAAATTCTCTCCATTCATTAAAATCACAATTTAACCAACACCCATCTATTGTTGTGACTACCTGGACCTACCAATTGTTTTTTAAGTATTGAAACCAAACCATATGGATTTGAATGAAAATTATTTGAATAAACATGAATAGGTGAATGTAAGAAGCGAACATCATTTCAAATAGGCTACATGTCTTATTAAACAGCATATAAACACTCTAAACAGGTCAGGAGCCAGACAGGGAGCCTAAGAAGGAACGAAAATGAATTATTTAGGCTATATTATTTCAAATATTTCAAGGCTATAACCTACAAAGAAATACATTGTGAGAAATTTGCGAATGAGACACAAGAGGCTGGTAGGGACAGAAAGCTCTCAGCATTTAAACAACATTTTGTTGTATTAAATAATGATAGTCTATAAATTGCGCATATAGGCTGTGACTTACTTAGAATTAAATACAAATTAAACGAAAAATGACTTATTAGTGCCTTTGAATTCATTTTTAGAATTCATTTTTAGAAACACGAGTTTGGCCAGTCTGTGGCTTCAGGCTCATGCGATGGTGCCTGGAAAGCCGGCCAGCAGCGGGTAATATCCTCTCCATGGTGCCTGGAAAGCCGGCCAGCAGCGGGTAATATCCTCTCCACACCTGCAGAGCCACTGGGGATGCTGAACACCCTTTTGGCCACTCTTGCCAGGCTGGGCAGAGATACAGAGGTGTTTTTTTTATTTTTTTTATAGGTAGGCCTAAAGGTTTTTAGGCAAAGTAAAACAATCAAAACGGGAAGCTCCTTGAACGTGGGAATATGCCAGGCCTATTGGGCCAACATCAATTATGGCCTATTATATAGATACTAGAACGAAAATGAACGAAACGTTTAAGAGATCTGATTTTTAGTTTATAAATACTTTGCTACAATGACACACTTAGTTATCTACCCACCTCGTTCCTTTATTTTAGCATGTGCACGTTGTAAGGACACCATCATGCTTTTGGGATAAAAGTGTATTTTCATATTCCACAATGATTCTTTAGTCGTGGACACTACATCACCGCACTACCTCTCTTGCTCTTGCTCTTAGTCCTGATCTTTGTAAGTCACCTTGATTTAGCACCTGTGTGTTTAATCAGTTTCTTTACGAACATATTTAGCGAACTCCATGACAGTAGCTAAAGCAAGGGGCTATAGCAGCACACAAGTACACTACAAATGCATGCTGGGACGGGCATGCCCTGAGCTCATGAAATGAGCGCTACTGGAGGGAAATTGGTGCGGGCAAGATGGCCGATGCTCCAGCCTTTGGGAATCTAACTCCACTCTCCAGTCAAATTGGGCACACTCCTCTCCTAGCTCCGCTCCAACTCCGCTCTGCTCACATACTCTGGTTCGGACGCTACAGACAGAAGTTGGCAGATCGGCTGTACTAACTGTACCATCGTGTTCGTGAGAGTATCATCTTTCCATAGAGGGGTCATAATAGTTTGTAGGCCAAACTATTCAGACGCTACAGACGATTTTGTGAGAAGACCGATTTTCGGGATGTCTCATAAGCTGACAAACACCGCTCTACCTCGGTCACCTTTCACCGCAGATGCGGAAGTGCGACATAGGTGGATGCGGTGGATTGAGAGGCACACACCTGTACACAATGTAGCCCAGGATACAGAGAGTGTGTTTGTTGTTCAGAGTTGTCCTCCTCACTGTCAGCCCTCCTCTCAGTCAGCCCTCCTCTCGGTCAGCCCTCCACTCAGTCAGCCAGTCAGCCCTCCTCTCAGTCAGCCAGTCAGCCCTCCTCTCAGTCAGCCAGTCAGCCCTCCTCTCAGTCAGCCAGTCAGCCCTCCTCTCGGTCAGCCCTCCACTCAGTCAGCCAGTCAGCCCTCCTCTCAGTCAGCCCTCCACTCAGTCAGCCAGTCAGCCCTCCCCTCAGTCAGCCAGTCAGCCCTCCCCTCAGTCAGCCAGTCAGCCCTCCTCTCAGTCAGCCAGTCAGCCCTCCCCTCAGTCAGCCAGTCAGCCCTCCTCTCAGTCAGCCCTCCTCTCGGTCAGCCAGTCAGCCCAGCTAAGCATGTCCAGCTAAGAGGTGTTCTTCACCTCTCTCTCTTATGTTCTTCACCTCTCTCTCTTATGACCTTCACCTCTCTCTCGTATGTCATTCACCTCTCTCTCCTATGTCATTCACCTCTCTCTCTTATGTCATTCACCTCTCTCTCTTATGTCTTTCACCTCTCTCTCTTATGTCTTTCACCTCTCTCTCTTATGTACTTCACCTCTCTCCCTTATGTCCTTCACCTCTCTCTCTTATGTTCTTCACCTCTCTTATGTCCTTCACCTCTCTCTCTTATGTTCTTCACCTCTCTCTCTTATGTCATTCACCTCTCTCTCTTATGTCCTTCACCTCTCTCTCTTATGATTTTCACCTCTCTCTCGTATGTCCTTCACCTCTCTCTCTTATGTCTTTCACTTCTCTCTCTTTCTCTTCATCCCCCTCTCTCTCCATCCCTCCAGCTAAACATCCCTCTTTCTCTCTGTCCCTCCCTCCTTCTCGCTCCTCTCTCCCTCCCTCCCTCCAGCCTGGCCTAAGAGCCTCCAATATGTATGATACCTACTAATGGTCTAGTTACTTTAGACAGAAATGAAAGTTGGGAGGTTGGTTGGGGAGGATGGGTGGGTGTAATCCGTAACAGTCTAGCAATCCAAAGGCTGCATGTTCGAATTGCGTAATCTAATCTTAACCCATTCCACCTTACCTGCTACGTAAATTCACCTATCATTTGTTGTTTTAGTAAATTATCCCTGCAATTCTCCTTTGTTGTTACAGCACAACAAGCAACCTGGTCTCAGATAAAGACATGCAATACTATATGTCCTCCTACAGATGTAGGATCTTAATTTGAGCCAGTTTGCTACGTCAGGAAAATAATCCTGCAGCAACAGGAAATTTGATTTATTATGTGGATTATAATTAATGCAAATTTTTTGTAGGGGTTGATACACATTTTTCTTTAGGGCAAATCAAGTCTGACGTTTTAAAGTGGAAATTAAAAACTTTTTGAAGCCTTTTTAAACCTTCATTACCCTACAAGTTTGCATCTCCTGCTGTGCAGGAAAATTCTCAGCAACAAAAGAGAAACATTTTTACTTCCTCCTCCTCCTTCTCCTTCTCCTTCTCCACCCCCACCCCCTCATCCTCTGTCTCCTTCTCCACCCCCCCACCTCCTCCCTCTTCCTCCTCCTCCTCCTCCTCCTCCTCCTCCTCCTTCTCCCCCCCTCCTCCTCCTCCTCCTCCTCCTCTTCCTTCTCCACACCTCCTCCTCCTCCTCCTCCTCCTCCTCCTCCTCCTCCTTCTCCCCCTCCTCTTCCTTCTCCACACCTCCTCCTCCTTCTCCTTCTCCTCCCTCCTCCACCTCCTTCTCCTCCTCCTCCTTCTCCTCCTCCTCCTCCTCCTCCTCCTCCTCCTCCTCCTCCTCCTCCTCCTCCTCCTCCTCCTTCTCCTTCTCCTCCTCCTTCTCCTTCTCCTCCTCCTCCTCGGCCTTCTCCTCCTCCACCCCTCCTCCTCCTCCACCCCTCCTCCACCCCTCCTCCTCCTCCTCCTCCTTCTCCACCCCTTCTTCTTCTTCCTTCCCTCCTCCTCCTCCTCCTCCTCCTCCTCCTCCTCCTCCTCCTCCTCCTCCTCCTCCTCCTCCTCCTCCTTCTTTTCCACCCCTCCTCCTCCTCCTTCCTCCTCCTCCTTCCTCCTCCTTCTCCACCCCTCCTCCTCCTCCTCCTCCTCCTCCTCCTCCACCTCCCCAGCCAACCTGGACCACCTTGTGACATGAACCAGATTTGCAGTAGTCAGCAGTACAGAAAGCTGTGGTGGGTTTTGCTACTGATGTCCCTCTTTATTTAGTGCTTACTTCGTGGCGCGTGCTCTCCTGGGTAGGTTTGTTGGGAACAATAAAAACATTATAGAGAAACTTGCCATTTTAGGACCGTTTTGAATTATTCATATTGTGTGTCTTAAATGGAACTCTATTCCCTATATAATGCATTACTTTTGATCAGAGCCGTAGCTATGTAGGAATAACGGTGCCATTTTAAGACTGTTTTGAATTATTCATTGTGTAGTTTCAGGCCAGGTAAATATGTTTATTACTATTCCTCAGCGATTCGTAGACTTGGTCTCCCCTTCCCTCTGGTGTGAGACTCTATGTTTGTATCCAAAGAGAACTTTGGTAAAATCTAGTGTGGTGGTGGTGTGGTCTGTTTCAGTGGTAGGCTAGGTGGTGGTGGTGGTGGTGGTGTGGTCTGATTCAGCTGTAGGTTAGGTGGTGGTGGTGGTGTGGTCTGATTCAGCTGCAGGTTAGGTGGTGGTGGTGGTGTGGTCTGATTCAGCTGCAGGTTAGGTGGTGGTGGTGGTGTGGTCTGATTCAGCTGTAGGCTAGGTGGTGGTGGTGGTGTGGTCTGATTCAGCTGTAGGTTAGGTGGTGGTGGTGGTGTGGTCTGATTCAGCTGCAGGTTAGGTGGTGGTGGTGGTGTGGTCTGATTCAGCTGCAGGTTAGGTGGTGGTGGTGTGGTCTGATTCAGCTGCAGGCTAGGTGGTGGTGGTGGTGTGGTCTGATTCAGCTGTAGGCTAGGTGGTGGTGGTGTGGTCTGATTCAGCTGCAGGCTAGGTGGTGGTGGTGTTGTGGTCTGATTCAGCTGTAGGCTAGGTGGTGGTGGTGTGGTCTGATTCAGCTGCAGGCTAGGTGGTGGTGGTAGTGTGGTCTGAATCAGCTGCAGGCTAGGAGGTGGTGGTGTGGTCTGCTTCAGCTTCAGGCTAGGTGGTGGTGGTGTGGTCTGATTCAGCTGCGTGCTAGATGGTGGTGGTGGTGTGGTCTGATTCAGCTGCATGCTAGATGGTGGTGGTGGTGTGGTCTGATTCAGCTGTAGGCTAGGTGGTGGTGGTGTGGTCTGATTCAGCTGCAGGCTAGGTGGTGGTGGTGTGGTCGGATTCAGCTTCAGGCTAGGTGGTGGTGGTGGTGTGGTCTGATTCAGCTGTAGGCTAGGTGGTGGTGGTGTGGTCTGTTTCAGTGGTAGGCTAGGTGGTGGTGGTGTGGTCTGTTTCAGTGGTAGGCTAGGTGGTGGTGGTGGTGGTGGTGGTGTGGTCTGATTCAGCTGTAGGTTAGGTGGTGGTGGTGGTGTGGTCTGATTCAGCTGCAGGTTAGGTGGTGGTGGTGGTGTGGTCTGATTCAGCTGCAGGTTAGGTGGTGGTGGTGTGGTCTGATTCAGCTGCAGGCTAGGTGGTGGTGGTGGTGGTGTGGTCTGATTCAGCTGTAGGCTAGGTGGTGTGGTCTGATTCAGCTGCAGGCTAGGTGGTGGTGGTGGTGGTGTGGTCTGATTCAGCTGTAGGCTAGGTGGTGGTGGTGTGGTCTGATTCAGCTGCAGGCTAGGTGGTGGTGGTGGTGTGGTCTGATTCAGCTGTAGGCTAGGTGGTGGTGGTGTGGTCTGATTCAGCTGTAGGTTAGGTGGTGGTGGTGGTGTGGTCTGATTCAGCTGCAGGTTAGGTGGTGGTGGTGGTGTGGTCTGATTCAGCTGCAGGTTAGGTGGTGGTGGTGTGGTCTGATTCAGCTGCAGGCTAGGTGGTGGTGGTGGTGTGGTCTGATTCAGCTGTAGGCTAGGTGGTGGTGGTGTGGTCTGATTCAGCTGCAGGCTAGGTGGTGGTGGTGTTGTGGTCTGATTCAGCTGTAGGCTAGGTGGTGGTGGTGTGGTCTGATTCAGCTGCAGGCTAGGTGGTGGTGGTAGTGTGGTCTGAATCCGCTGCAGGCTAGGTGGTGGTGGTGTGGTCTGCTTCAGCTTCAGGCTAGGTGGTGGTGGTGTGGTCTGATTCAGCTGCGTGCTAGATGGTGGTGGTGGTGTGGTCTGATTCAGCTGCATGCTAGATGGTGGTGGTGGTGTGGTCTGATTCAGCTGTAGGCTAGGTGGTGGTGGTGTGGTCTGATTCAGCTGCAGACTAGGTGGTGGTGGTGTGGTCTGATTCAGCTTCAGGCTAGGTGGTGGTGGTGGTGTGGTCTGATTCAGCTGCAGGCTAGGTGGTGGTGGTGTGGTCTGTTTCAGTGGTAGGCTAGGTGGTGGTGGTGTGGTCTGTTTCAGTGGTAGGCTAGGTGGTGGTGGTGGTGTGGTCTGATTCAGCTGTAGGTTAGGTGGTGGTGGTGGTGTGGTCTGATTCAGCTGCAGGTTAGGTGGTGGTGGTGGTGTGGTCTGATTCAGCTGCAGGTTATGTGGTGGTGGTGTGGTCTGATTCAGCTGCAGGCTAGGTGGTGGTGGTGGTGTGGTCTGATTCAGCTGTAGGCTAGGTGGTGGTGGTGTTGTGGTCTGATTCAGCTGTTGGCTAGGTGGTTGTGGTGTGGTCTGATTCAGCTGCAGGCTAGGTGGTGGTGGTGGTGTGGTCTGATTCAGCTGTAGGCTAGGTGGTGGTGGTGTGGTCTGATTCAGCTTCAGGCTAGGTGGTGGTGGTGGTGTGGTCTGATTCAGCTGCAGGTTAGGTGGTGGTGGTGTGGTCTGATTCAGCTGCAGGCTAGGTGGTGGTGGTGGTGTGGTCTGATTCAGCTGTAGGCTAGGTGGTGGTGGTGTTGTGGTCTGATTCAGCTGTGGGCTAGGTGGTGGTGGTGTGGTCTGATTCAGCTGCAGGCTAGGTGGTGGTGGTGGTGTGGTCTGATTCAGCTGTAGGCTAGGTGGTGGTGGTGTGGTCTGATTCAGCTTCAGGCTAGGTGGTGGTGGTGGTGTAGTCTGATTCAGCTGTAGGCTAGGTGGTGGTGGTGGTTGTGGATTGTTGTTGAGCCAAATGACTACTTGTTTCATAATTTCTCTCATGTATCTTCCTCCTTTAACTACAGATGGTGTGACAACAGACCATCAACTATTTTAATCATCTCACACACATACACACCAGCCAGCTACATACACACCTGCCAGCTACACACACACCAGCCAGCTACACACACCTGCCATCTACACACACACACCATCCAGCTACACACTCACTAGCCAGCTACACACACACACACACACCTGCCAGCTACACACACACCAGCCAGCTACACACACACCAGCCAGCTACACACACACCAGCCAGCTACACACACACCAGCCAGCTACACACCAGCCAGCAACACACATACCTGTCAGCTACACACACACCAGCCAGCAACACACACACCAGCCAGCTACACACACACCAGCCAGCTACACAACAGCCAGCTACACACACACCAGCCAGCTACACACACACCTTCCAGCTACTTACACACTGCCAGCTACATACACACCAGCCAGCTACACACACACACCAGCCAGCTACACACACACCTGCCAGCTACATACACACTGCCAGCTACATACACACCAGCCAGCTACCTAAAAACACCTGCCAGCTACACACACACACCTGCCAGCTACTGAGGACATATTATATATCCCATCCTTCCCCTAAATGGCTCAAATGAAGGTGTCTGTTCTAGAGCTTAATTTGCCATTTCATGTCTTAGATTTCTCTGTCTCCAGGTCCAAATGATGAGTGTCTGTGGATGGAGGGATGTTGTGGATGGATGTGAGCCATACTGTTCCTATCTGTAGCGTCATTGGGGGGCAGTGTCGTGATTAATTTAGGCTTGTTTTCTCAGCGCAGGAAGACGCAAGCTGCTCATTACAATCTGTCGCAGATTGTGTTACAGTCCTGGTTCACCCTGTTCTCCCACTGAGTGTGTGTGTGTGTGTGTGTGTGTGTGTGTGTGAGAGAGAGTGTGTGTGTGTGAGAGAGAGCGAGTGTGTGTGTGTGAGAGAGAGAGTGTGTGTGTATGTCAGAACCCTCAGATCTGTCCCAGTCTCCTATTGAGAACCACAGGGATCGTTTTGTAGATTGAATGTGGATTGAATATGATTGCATGGGTTATGCATGAGTCTGATAAAAGATTCCCTGAAAATACTTAAAATTAGCGTTTTTTGTGTGTTTTGCGAACACTCTCAAGATGTTTTAGGTATACTTAGCTTTGCTGGTTCCCTCAGGGTGAGGAGATGTAACCAGGCTGTTCTCTAGATGTTCCCTCAGGGTGAGGAGATGTAACCAGTCTGTTCTCTAGATGTTCCCTCAGGGTGAGGAGATGTAACCAGGCTGTTCTCTAGATAGTCTAGTAACAATAGAGTTTGTTAAGTCCCAATTTGTTATCGTCACAAGGAGAAATGATGGAGTGAAAACAAGAGGTGAAACGTGACTGAACTATTTTGACCCTGACCTGGACTTCAGTCTCCTCATCATTGCGTTATCCGTCAAATAATCAATCAATCTCATTGGTTCAGCCGGTGACTAGTTGTCAGTAGACACAGACACACACCCCTCCGCACCCTGCCACCCTGCCTATCCCATTACTGCACCACACCACTCCCCTGAGTTGACCAGTTACCCCTCATAGATGATGTCTGTCTCAATACGCCTCAATGTACAGGCTAGTCTGGCTCCCTCTCCATTTACATCACCTCCCAAGTCTGTGCAACGTCCTCGACCCTGTAGATAAAGGAGAAAAAACATGAGACAGACAGAAAGACTTTGTAAAGTGATGACAGAGGAGAGTGCTGTCTGGCTGCGTTTGATTTCCACCCTCTGCATAGTTATTCCTGCTCTTCTCTCTCTCTCTCTCTCTCTCTCTCTCTCTCTCTCTCTCTCTCTCTCTCTCTCTCTTTCACTCTCTCTCTCTCTCTCTCTCTCTCTCTCTCTCTCTCTCTCTCTCTCTCTCTCTCTCTCTCTCTCTCTCTCTCTCTCTCTCTCTCTCTCTCTCTCCTCCCCCCCCTCTTTGTCTCCCAGGCCCATTCTCCTCTCCCTTACTCCCCTTGCTCAGGCCCAGGAGAGACGTACTTAAAGCTGTGTTTTATATGGTATATCCACTCTATGAGGTTGAAATAATACTGTGAAGTTGTGAAAATGATAATAATGCCCTTTTAGTGTAAGAGCTGTTTGAAAAAAAACCACATTTCAGCCTGTTTTGGTGGGATGGAGTTTTGGCCTGCCTGGTGACATCACCATAAGTTCATAGACCAATAACAAAGAGAGTTTCAAACCTTTCTGCCAATAACAGCTAGTTTTCAGGTTACATATCCCTCCCATTAGGCTCCTCCAATTAGACCACTCACTTAGACCACTCCCAGACAGTCCTAGCTAAATTCTTGCATGAGAAATTGCTTTTTGCTAAGAAACACTTTTTGTTTCTTTTTGGACCATTTGAATTGAAAATAATCACAATAAGGTACTTCATTGTTAGCCAGAAATGATTTGACGTTGAGATGAAAACAGCTGCTTTGGACCTTTAACAAGCGTCTGGCGGTGTCAGTCAGGCTGGGAGGGGAGGCTGGCTGGGTGATGCACTGTAGCAGCTGTGGATGGTGGTTGATGTAGGCCCCCTGCGCCACAGACCCAGTCCCAGGGAAGGAGCCTCCAGATGGGATGTGTTTGAGGCTGCTCACGCCAGTATCCCCAGGATGACGCTCCATCTGAATATTAAAAAGAGTGGAGTGCAAAGCAATTAACAACCTGCCTGTCATTAATGATAAGATCATTTTACCATTAGCTACAAGCTGTACGTAAAAAAACCTAACCCTATAGTACAACTTACTATGAAGTCTTAGAACAATTATACAAAAGAATATAGGATGAGTTTAGAAATTATACATTTATTGTGTTTTACTTTGAATGTCAATGTACACTATATATACAAAAGTAAGTGGACACCCCTTCAAATTAGTGGATTCGGCTATTTTAGCCACACCCGTTGCTGACAGGTGTATAGAATTTAGCACACAGCCATGCAATCTCCAAAGACAAAAATTGGCAGTAGAATGGCCGTACTGAAAAGTTCAGTGACTTTCAACGTGGCACCATCATAGGATGCCACCTTTCCTACCCTGGTCAACTGTAAGTGCTGTTATTGTGAAGTGGAAATGTCTATGAGCAACAACGGCTCAGGCATGAAGTGGTAGGCCACACAAGCTCACAGAATGGGACCGTCGAGTGCTGAAGCGCTTAGCGTGGAAAAATCTTCTGTCCCTGGTTGTAACACTCACTACCGAGTTCCAAACTGCCTCTGGAAGCAACGTCAGCACTGTTCGTCGGGAGCTTCATGAAATGAGTTTCCATGGTCGAGCAGCCGCACACAAGCCTAAGATCACCATGCGCAATGCCAAGCGTAGGCTGGAGTGGTCTAAAGCTCGTCGCCCTTGGACTCTGGATCAGTGGAAACGCGTTCTCTAGAGTGATGAATCACGCTTCAGCAGTCCGACGGACAAATCTGTGTTTGGCGGATGTCAGGAGAACGCTACCTGCATAGTGCCAACTGTAAAGTTTGGTGGAGGAGGAATAATGGTCTGGGGCTGTTTTTCATGGTTTGGGCTAGGCCCCTTAGTTCCAGTGAAGGGAAATCTTAACGCTACAGCATACAGTGACATTCTAGACGATTCTGTACTTCCAACTTTGTGGCAACGGTTTGGGGAAGGCCCTTTCCTGTTTCAGCATGACAATGCCCCCATGCACAAAGCTAGGTCCATACAGAAATGGTTTGTCGAGATTGGTGTGGAAGAACTTGACTGGCCTGCACAGAGCCCTGACCTCAACCCCATCGAACACCTTTGGGATGAATTGGAATGCCGACTGTGAACCAGGCCTAATCACCCAACATCAGTGCCCGACCTCACTGATGCTCTTGTGGCTGAATGGAAGCAAGTCCCCGCAGCAATGTTCCAACATCTAGTGGAAAGCCTTCCCAGAAGAGTGGAGGCTGTTATAGCAGCAAAGGGGGGGACCAACTCCATATTAGTGCATATGATTTTGCAATGAGTTGTTCGATGAGAAGGTGTCCAAATACTTTTGGTCATGTAGTGTATCTTTGCACATTTCTCGGCAAACCTTGTTACAGCCACGCTCCATCAACCGCTCTCTCCCCAAGCAGACTAGCTGCTGGTATTCTCCCTGCGTGTGTGTGTGTGTCTCTCTCTTTCTCTCTGTGCTGAGATTGCTATGGTCTACCTTCCTCCCATTGATTTAGTATGAATGGCTTTAATAAAGGTAGGACCAGTATTAAATGATTGATTAGCAATATCTGCATTTTGCTGGATAAACAGAGCTAGAGCCAGGAAGACCTGCTTAATGATGAAGCTAGCTAGCCCCCACCCTACCTCTTCACTCTTATATTCTCTCTCTCTCGCTCTCTCTCTCTCTCTCTCTCTCTCTCTCTCT
>NW_025533479.1:1365000-1451655 GCF_020615455.1 Coregonus clupeaformis
ACAACAGAAATAAATATATATACAGTGTGTGCAAATGTAGCAAGTTATGGAGGTAAGGCAATAAATAGGCTATAGTGCAAAATAATTACAATTAGTATTAACACTGGAATGATAGATGTGCAAGAGATGATGTGCAAATAGAGATACTGGGGTACAAATGAGCAAAATAAATAACAATATAGGGATGAGGTAGTTGGGCGGGCTAATTTCAGATGGGCTGTGTACAGGTGCAGTGATCGGTAAGGTGCTCTGACAACTGATGCTTAAAGTTAGTGAGGGAGATAAGTGTCTCCAGCTTCAGAGATTTTTGCAATTTGTTCCAGTCATTGGCAGCAGAGAACTGGAAGGAATGGCGGCCAAAGGAGGTGTTGGCTTTGGGGATGACCAGTGAGATATACCTGCTGGAGCGCAGACTATGGGTGGGTGTTGCTATGGTGACCAATGAGCTAAGATAAGGCGGGGATTTGCCTAGCAGTGATTTATAGATGGCCTGGAGCCAGTGGGTTTGGCGACGAATATGTAGTGAGGACCAGCCAACAAGAGCGTACAGGTCACAGTGGTGGGTAGTATATGGGGCTTTGGAGACAAAACGGATGGCACTGTGATAGACTACATCCAATTTGCTGAGTAGAGTGTTGGTGGCTATTTTGTAAATGACATCGCCGAAGTCAAGGATCGGTAGGATAGTCAGTTTTATGAGGGCATGTTTGGCAGCATGAGTGAAGGAGGCTTTGTTGCGAAATAGGAAACCGATTCTAGATTTAACTTTGGATTGGAGATTCTTAATGTGAGTCTGGAAGGAGAGTTTACAGTCTAACCAGACACCTAGATATTTGTAGTTGTCCACATACTCTAGGTCAGACCCGTTGAGAGTAGGGATTCTAGTCGGGTGGGCAGGTGCAAGCAGCGTTCGGTTGAAGAGCATGCATTTAGTTTTACTAGTGTTTAAGAGCAGTTGGAGGCTACTGAAGGAGTGTTGTATGGCATTGAAGCTCGTTTGGAGGTTACAAATTGGTGCATTCACCCTATAGCCAGTGGGATAACCACTTTACAAATATGTGTCCACTGTCCTGGCGTTGTGAGGGAGCTTGTTCCACCATTGGGGTGCCAGAGCAGCGAACAGTTTTGACTGGGCTGAGCGGGAACTATGCTTCCGCAGAGGAAGGGGAGCCAGCAGGCCAGAGGTGGATGAACGCAATGCCCTCGTTTGGGTGTAGGGACTGATCAGAGCCTGAAGGTACGGAGGTGCCGTTCCCCTCACAGCTCCATAGGCAAGCACCATGGTCTTGTAACGGATGCGAGCTTCAACTGGAAGCCAGTGGAGTGTGCGGAGGAGGGGGGTGACGTGAGAGAACTTGGGAAGGTTGAACACCAGATGGGCTGCGGCATTCTGGATGAGTTGTAGGGGTTTAATGGCACAGGCAGGGAGCCCAGCCAACAGCGAGTTGCAGTAATCCAGACGGGAGATGACCAGTGCCTGGATTAGGACCTGTGCCGCTTCCTGTGTAAGGCAGGGTCGTACTCTCCGAATGTTGTAGAGCATGAACCTGCAGGATCGGGTCACCGCCTTGATGTTAGCGGAGAACGACAGGGTGTTGTCCAGGGTCACGCCAAGGCTCTTCGCACTCTGGGAGGAGGACACAACGGAGTTGTCAACCGTGATGGCGAGATCATGGAACGGGTTTGTTAACACAGTGTCCAATGAAGGGCCAGATGTATACAAAATGGTGTCGTCTGCGTAGAGGTGGATCTGAGAGTCACCAGCAGCAAGAGCGACGTCATTGATATACACAGAGAAAATAGTCGGCCCAAGAATTGAACCCTGTGGCACCCCCATAGAGACTGCCATAGGTCCAGACAACAGGCCCTCCGATTTGACACATTGAACTCTATCTGAGAAGTAGTTGGTGAACCAGGCGAGGCAGTCATTTGAGAAACCAAGGCTATTTAGTCTGCCAATAAGAATGCGGTGGTTGACAGAGTCGAAAGCCTTGGCCAGGTCAATGAAAACGGCTGCACAGTACTGTCTATTATCGATCGCGGTTATAATATCGTTTAGGACCTTGAGCGTGGCTGAAGTGCACCCATGACCAGCTCGGAAACCGGATTGCATAGCGGAGAAGGTACGGGTGGGATTCGAAATGGTCGGTGATCTGTTTGTTGACTTGGCTTTCAAAAACTTTTGAAAGGCAGGGCAGGATGGATATGGGTCTGTAACAGTTTGGATCTAGAGTGTCACCCCCTTTGAAGAGGGGGATGACCGCGGCAGCTTTCCAATCTCTGGGGATCTCAGACGTTACGAAAGAGAGGTTGAACAGGCTAGTAATAGGGGTTGCGACAATTTCGGGCGCTAGTTTTAGAAAGAAAGGGTCCAGATTGTATAGCCCAGATGATTTGTAGGGGTCCAGATTTTGCAGCTCTTTCAGAACATCAGCTGTCTGGATTTGTGTGAAGGAGAAGCGGGGGGGGCATGGGCAAGTTGCAGCGGAGGGTGCAGAGCTGGTGGCCGGGGTAGTGGTAGCCAGGTGGAAAGCATGGCCAGCCGTAGCAAAATGCTTGTTGAAATTCTCGATTATTGTAGATTTATCGGTGGTGATAGTGTTTCCTAGCCTCAGTGCAGTGGGCAACTGGGAGGAAGTGCTCTTATTCTTCCCTGAAAAGTTGCATATCGCGGGGGCTATTTGATGCTAATGCAGTACGCCACAGGATGTTTTTGTGCTGGTCAAGGGCAGTCAAGTCTGAGGAGAACCAGGGGCTATATCGGTTCTTAGTTCTGTATTTTTTGAATGGGGCATGTTTATTTAAGATTGAGAGGAAATTACTTTTAAGGAACAACCAGGCATCCTCTACTGACGGAATGAGATCTATATCCATCCAGGATACCTGGGCCAGGTCAATTAGGGAAGGCCTGCTCGCTAAAGTGTTTTAGGGAGCGTTTGACAGTGATGAGGGGTGGTCGTTTGACCGCGGACCCGTTACGGACGCAGGCAATAAGGCAGTGATCGCTGAGATCCTGGTTGAAGACAGCTGAGGTGTATTTAGAGGGTATGTTAGTCAGGATGATATCTATGAGGGTACCCATGTTTACGGATTTAGGGTTGTACCTGGTAGGTTCGTTGATAATTTGCGTGAGGTTGAGGGCATCTAGTTTGGATTGTAGGATGGCCGGGGTATTAAGCATATCCCAATTTAGGTCACCAAGCAGTACGAACTCTGAGGATAAATGGGGGCAATCAATTCACATATGGTGTCCAGGGCACATCTGGGGGCTGAGGGGGGATCTGTAGCAAGCGGCAACAGTGAGAGACTTATTTCTGGAAAGGTGGATTTTTAGAAGTAGAAGCTCAAACTGTTTGGGCACAGACCTGGATAGTATGATAGAACTCTGCAGGCTATCTCTACAGTAGATTGCAACTCCACCCCCCTTTGGCAGTTCTATCTAGACGGAAAATGTTATAGTTGGGGATGGAAATTTCAGAATTTTTGGTGGCCTTCCTAAGCCAGGATTCAGACACTGCTAGAACATCAGGGTTGGCGGAGTGTGCTAACGCAGTGAATAACTCAAACTTAGGAAGGAGGCTTCTGATATTTACGTGCAAAAAAAACCAAGACTTTTACGGTTACAGAAGTCAACAAATGATAGCTCCTGGGGAGTAGGAGTGATACTGGGGGCTGCAGGGCCTGGGTTAGCCTCTACATCACCAGAGGAACAGAGGAGGACTAGAATAAGGATACGACTAAAGGCTTTAAGAACTGGTCTTCTAGTGCGTTGGGTACATAGAATAAAGGGGGCAGTTCTCCGGGCGTTGTAGAAAAGATTCAGGGCATTATGTACAGAAAAGGATATGGAACGATATGAGTACAGTTCAGGTAACCCTAAGCGTTGGGTAACAATGAAAGAGATAGCATCACTGGAGGCACCGATGGAGCCGGTCTCGGCGTGTATGGGGGGTGGAACAAAGGAACTATTTGAGGCAGTTTGAGAGGGACTAGGGGTTCTACAGTGAAATTGTATAATAAGAACTAACCCAAACAGCAATAGGCAAGGCATAATTGACATGGGAGAGAGGCATAAAGCAGTCACAGGTGTTATTAGAGAGAGCTAAGACAACAACTGGTAATAGCGATAACGTTTGGGCTAAGGCTAAACAGAATAAACAGGACAGGGTACCGTGTAAAGGAACAGTCCAGCAGGCATCAGCTGTGCAGCTGAGTGATCATAAGGTCCAGTGAACAGCAATATGTGAGTCCGAGAGCAGTTCAAATTGGTGCTTCAGCACAGCTAGCAGGGAGCACAGTTGTAGTTTGCGTGTGCTAGCGGGCCGGGGCTGGCAGATGGATCTTCGTGGTCGTCGCAACGGGAAGCCTGTTGAAACCACATCAGACGATTTCGTCGGCAAACCAGTCGTGTTGGATCGGCGGGGCTCAGTGTCAACACTAGGAGGTCCCGTCCGGTTGACAGAGAGGTAGATAGACGGGAGATGGGCCTGAGGCTAGCTCAAGGCTAACTGGTGCTTGCTATAGGGCAATGGTAATTAGCCAACAACAGGTTGCAGCTAGCTAGCTGGTTGCGATGATCCGGCGCTAGGGTCCAGTGATTCCGGCAGAAAGTCCAATAACCTCTGGGTCGATAGCACGCTGTGCAGACTGGCCGACGAATTGTCCAGGCTAGAGCTAGAGCTGGCTGGTGGATAGTGTAGGCCACGGACAATGGTGAAGACGCTAACGGTGACTAATAGCAAGTAGCCATTCAGTTGCAGCTACACTAGTTTCAGCTTAAGGTTCTTGATGAAAGTTATAAAGAAATAATAGAATCCTTTCCACGTTGGGTGAGGCGGGTTGCAGGAAAGTATATTTAGTTAAAGAATGAAAAGTAAAAATTGAGAAATATATACAAAATAGACAAAAAAACAAGAAACGGGATATTTACACAAGGACAATGAATAAAAGCGACCGCACTGCTACGCCATCTTGGATCAATGTCATATAGGGGGCACACTATTATCGTTAACATTGTGATTGCCTCTGCACTGTGACATCGGTTGTCAGTTTTAGAGCCACCATCTGGCCTTCTGACTAAGATACAGGCAATTATTGTAGATTTCTTTTGGGATAAATATCATTGGGTTCCACAAAGTGTTTTGTATTTGTCAAAAGAGGAGGGGGGACAAGGTCTTGTACATATTGCTAGTAGGGCTGGGGTCCCTGTGCGGTTATCACGCCGTAGGTTACATGCCATAAAGAGGAAGGAGTGATTTCTGTCTCTTCCGGTTACCTGCCTTTCTCTCTGTCTCACCCCCTCTCTCTCTCTCTCTCTCTCTCTCTCTCTCTCTCTCTCTCTCTCTCTCTCTCCCCCTTCTCTCCCTCCCTCTCTCTCCCTACCTCTCTCACTACCTGTCTTTCTCTCTGCCTCTCTCTCTCCCCCTTCTCTCTCCCTCTCTCCCTCCCTCCCTCCTTCCATCCCTCCCTCTCTCCCTCTCCCTCTCTCTCTCTCTCTCTCGCTCTCTCTCCCTTCTCTCCCTCCCTCTCCCCCTTCTCTCCCTCCTTCTCTCTCCCTCCCTCTTTCTCTCTGCCCCTCCCTCCCCCCTCTCTCTCTCAGGTCCACACCACCCACCAGGTGGACCAGAGACCCACTCAACCCTCAACCCAACCCCACATCGGAGCTTCCGCCCTGGGGTGAACCTCGTGCCACGCTGCGTTAAGCACCAGAGCTGTAGCTACTTGAATGATGGTTCCCTAAGGGGTTAGGCTCATTGGGTATTCCTGGGTTAGCGCTGGTTGCTGGTAGCTGGTTCAGGATTAGGTCTGCATCCCAAATGGCATCCTATTCCATATATACTGATCTACTGTTAACCAGAGTCCTTCGGGATAGCTTTATGGGCCCTGGTCAAAAGTAGTGCACTACATAGGGAATAGGGTGCCATTTGGGACGTAGCCTAGCTAGCTGTGGGCAGCTTATAGGAACATGGCAGCCCGTTAGCTGCTGGATTGCCTCTGTAAATGATTCATAAAGAAGAGGCAGTCTATCCTCCTCCCTCTATCTTCCTTCCTCTACCTTCCTCCCTCTATCTTCCTCCCTCTACCTTCCTCCCTCTATCTTCCTCCCTCTATCTTCCTCCCTCTATCTTCCTCCCTCTACCTTCCTCCCTCTATCTTCCTCCCTCTATCTTCCTCCCTCTAGCTCCCTTCCTCTCTCTCTCTCTCTCTCTCATCTCTCTCTCTCTCTCTCTCTCTCTCTCTCTCTCTCTCTCTCTCTCTCTCTCTCCCTCTTCTCTCTCTCTCTCTCTCCCTCTCTCTCTCTCTCTCTCTCTCTCTCTCTCTCTCTCTCTCTCTCTCTCTCTCTCTCTCTCTCACTCTCTCACTCTCTCTCTCTCTCTCTCTCTCTCTCTCTCTCTCTCTCTCTCTCTCTCTCTCTCTCCCTCTCTCTCTCTCTCCTCTCTCTCTCTCTCTCTCTCTCTCTCTCTCTCTCTCTCTCTCTCTCTCTCTCTCTCTCTCTCTCTCTCTCTCTCTCTCTCTCTCTCTCCTCCCCTCCCCTGCTTCCTCTCTCTTCCCGCTCTCCCTCCCTCCCTCTTTAAAGCAGCAGCTGGTTGATGTCCCCTACCTCAAGGTCTGGGGTCCCTGTGCGGTTATCACGCCGTAGGTTACATGCCATAAAGAGGAAGGAGTGATTTCTGTCTCTCTCCCTCTTTCTCTTCTGTAATGTGGCCATCATAATGCCTCAGGATGCTGTTGATGAGATATGATGGGTGAGGGGGTGAGGAGTTATCAGATGTAATAGGTGAGGTGGTGAGGAGTCATCAGATGTGACGGGTGAGGTGGTGAGGAGTCATCAGATGTGACAGGTGAGGTGGTGAGGAGTCATCAGATGTGATGGGTGAGGTGGTGAGGAGTCATCAGATGTGATGGGTGAGGTGGTGAGGAGTCATCAGATGTGACAGTTGAGGTGGTGAGGAGTCATCAGATGTGACAGGTGAGGTGGTGAGGAGTCATCAGATGTGACAGGTGAGGTGGTGAGGAGTCATCAGATGTGATGGGTGAGGTGGTGAGGAGTCATCAGATGTGATGGGTGAGGTGGTGAGGAGTCATCAGATGTGACAGGTGAGGTGGTGAGGAGTCATCAGATGTGACGGGTGAGGTGGTGAGGAGTCATCAGATGTGACAGGTGAGGTGGTGAGGAGTCATCAGATGTGACAGGTGAGGTGGTGAGGAGTCATCAGATGTGACGGGTGAGGTGGTGAGGAGTCATCAGATGTGATGGGTGAGGTGGTAAGGAGTCATCAGATGTGACAGGTGAGGTGGTGAGGAGTCATCAGATGTGACAGGTGAGGTGGTGAGGAGTCATCAGATGTGACAGGTGAGGGGGTGAGGAGTCATCAGATGTGACAGGTGAGGTGGTGAGGAGTCATGAGCATTGTAGACAGAGGTGGCGTCCCAAATGGCCCCCTATTCCCTATGAAGGGCACTACTTAACACTCTTATTGACCAGAACCCAATAGGCACAGGTATAGCACAGTCTGATCTGTGGTAATCGTCTCTGGGACAGTCTGATCTGTGGTAATCGTCTCTTGGACAGTCTGATCTGGGGTTATCGTCTCTGGGACAGTCTGATCTGGGATAATCGTCTCTGGGACAGTCTGATCTGTGAGCTGATGGCACCAAGCTCCCACTGAGGCTTTGTCAATAACATTGCTGTGAAGTGAACACCTCTCTGTCCCTCCCTCCCTCCCTGCCTCCCTCCCTCCCTCCCTCCCTCCCTCCCTCCCTCCCTCCCTCCCTCCCTCCCTCCCTCTCTCTCTCTGCTCCCCCCTCCCTCTCTCTATGCCTCTGTCCCTCCCTCTCTCTCTCTCTCCCTCCCTCCCTCTCTCCCTCTCTCACTCTCTATCTGCCTCCCTCCCTCTCTCTCTCCCTCTCCTCCCTCCCTCCTTCCCTCCCTCCCAACCTCCCTCACCCCCTCCCTCTCTCTCTCCCTCCCTCCCTCCCTCCCTCCCTCCCTCCCTCCCCTCCCTCCCTCCCTCCCTCCCTCCCCTCCCTCCTCCCTCCCTCCTCCCTCCTCCCTCCCTCCCTCCCTCCCTCCTCCCTCCCTCTCTATCTATCTATCTATCTATCTTCTATCTATCTATCTATCTATCTATCTATCTATCTATCTATCTATCTATCTATCTATCTATCTATCTCCCTTATTTTTCTCTCTCTTTCCTCTCCCTCTTTCCATCCCACATTCTTTCCTCCTCTCTTTTCCTCTCTCTCTCTCTCTCTCTCTCTCTCTCTCTCTCTCTCTCTCTCTCTCTCTCTCTCTCTCTCTCTCTCTCTCTCTCTCTCTCTCTCTCTCTCTCTCTCTCTCTCTCTCTCTCTCTCTCTCTCTCTCTCTCTCTCTCTCTCTCTCTCTCTCTCTCTCTCTCTCTCTCTGCTGGCAGTTTATCGCTGCTGAAGAGTGGCGCAGTGGTCTAAGGCACTGCATTGCAGTGCTAGCTGTGCCACTAGAGATCCTGGTTCGAATCCAGGCTCTGTTGTAGCTGGCCGCGACCGGGAGACCCATGGGGCGGCGCACAATTGGCCCAGCGTCGTCCAGGGTAGGGGAGGGAATGGCCGGCAGGTATGTAGCTCAGTTGGTAGAGCATGGTGTTTGCAACACCAGGGTTGTGGGTTCAATTCCCACGGGGGGGTATAAAAAATAATGTATGCACTAACTGTAAGTCGCTCTGGATAAGAGCGTCTGCTAAATGACGTAAATGTAATGAAGAGGCAGGATAAGGTTGTGGCTGGCTGCTGTAAAGGCTTAATGATCACCATTCATTAATTCTGGGGGACTTGTTGGTATCACCCTGACCTTTGTCCAGCCAAAATGAAGCGATCTTATCAGTTATCAATCCTAATGAGGCTGCATCCCAAATGGAACCCTATGTAGTGCACTACTTTTGACAATGGCTCATAGGGAATAGGGTGCCATTTGGGCCACATTCAGACAGCTAGCTAGGCAACAGATCAGCCCAGTGAAATAACAACAACTTGTTTGGTCCTGTGACGCCGTGTTACGTAAAATAAAATCTATAGAATGGCCATATAATGATTTAGCCATTGTATTTATTCTACTTCTATGGGCCAGACAAACACCTCTCTGCCTGTTGTAGTGTTTTGTAGCATGCTTTGTTTTGTTGTTCAGGTCACAATACAATACCTGAGTGGTTGGTTGAGCCGAGCATAACCACTTTACTGGTGTTGCTGTAAAAAGGTCTAGTTATCTCAGTGGGTTACCCCAAAACAAACAGCGTTAAGACCACAACAGACAAGTTGGTTTCCTTTCTTCTTACCACTACTACTACTACTACTAATGGATTTAATCTTGTTTAATGACTTGATACCTTACAGTTACATTCATCATAACTTTCAGTTCATTCAAGGTCAAGGAATATATTTTTATTTTGTACCATTAACCATCAAAAAGCATTTTTACATTGATCCGGTTGGTTTCCTAACAGTTTCCAATATTTACATAAAGTAATTTTCATAACAGTTTCCAAAATTTTCATAAAGTAATTATCACTAGGCCCACTGCAGTAATGGTCACTTGTTCTATTTTTTTGGTTGCATCTCTGCATCCCAAATGGCACCCTATTCCCTTTATAGTGGGCTCAGTTGGTAGAGCATGGCGCTTGCAACACCAGGGTTGTGGGTTTGATTCCCACGGGGGGCTAGAATGAAAAAAATAAAGTGCCATTAGGGAAGTGCCATTTGGGACTCATCCATGTCCTTCATGATGGCTTCTGCCCAAGCATACCTTCCTCATTAAAGGATATGATGGCTTCTGCCCGAGCATACCTTCCTCATTAAAGGATATGATGGCTTCTGCCCAAGCATACCTTCCTCATTAAAGGATATGATGGCTTCTGCCCAAGCATACCTTCCTCATTAAAGGATATGATGGCTTCTGCCCAAGCATACCTTCCTCATTAAAGGATATGATGGCTTCTGCCCAAGCATACCTTCCTCATTAAAGGATATGATGGCTTCTGCCCAAGCATACCTTCCTCATTAAAGGATATGATGGCTTCTGCCCAAGCATACCTTCCTCATTAAAGGATATGATGGCTTCTGCCCAAGCATACCTTCCTCATTAAAGGATATGATGGCTTCTGCCCAAGCATACCTTCCTCATTAAAGGATATGATGGCTTCTGCCCAAGCATACCTTCCTCATTAAAGGATATGATGGCTTCTGCCCGAGCATACCTTCCTCATTAAAGGATATGATGGCTTCTGCCCAAGCATACCTTCCTCATTAAAGGATATGATGGCTTCTGCCCAAGCATACCTTCCTCATTAAAGGATATGATGGCTTCTGCCCAAGCATACCTTCCTCATTAAAGGATATGATGGCTTCTGCCCAAGCATACCTTCCTCATTAAAGGATATGATGGCTTCTGCCCAAGCATACCTTCCTCATTAAAGGATATGATGGCTTCTGCCCAAGCATACCTTCCTCATTAAAGGATATGATGGCTTCTGCCCAAGCATACCTTCCTCATTAAAGGATATGATGGCTTCTGCCCAAGCATACCTTCCTCATTAAAGGATATGATGGCTTCTGCCCAAGCATACCTTCCTCATTAAAGGGGATACTTCGGGTTGTGGTAATGAGGCCCTTTATCTACTTCCCCAGGATCGGATGAACTCGTGGATACCATTTTTAATGTCTCTGTGTCCAGTATGAAGATAGTTAGCGGTAGTTTCATGAGCCGATGCTAACTAGCGGTAGCGCAATAAGGTACCCATAGAATTCCAGTCATTGCGCTAACGCTAATTAGCATTGGCTCACAAAACTACCTCTACCTTCCTTCAGACTGGACACAGAGACATAACAATGGTATACAAAGGGTCATCTGACTCTGGGGAAGTAGACACAGGGCCAAAATCCCCAAAATATCCCTTTAAGCATGCAGCATCAGTAGGGTCCATTCCCAGTAGATGTAAATAATTCACACCAAGCACAATTTCATTTTAATTCACCTTTTAAGAGCCCTTGGCGGCAGGCAGTTGGAGTGGCAGAGCAGCAGTCTCCTACCTACCTCTCTCTCTCTCCTGCTCTGTTTTCATCATAAACTATAATGGTGTCTTCATCCCAGTCATTTTTGATCTGCTTTTAGTCACAGCTCGTAAAAGATCCCCTCTGTGCTATAGACTGTTTCCCCAATCTATCTTTCTCTGGGTTTTTTTTTTTCTGCAAACAGTCTATCAAGATTGTAGGAGTTGTGTATGAAATTGTGGTTTGCTTTCTGCATGTGTTATTGAATTGAAGCTGCTCAATGATTCATGATGGTGTTTATTAAAGAACATGTATGACCTTTCAGTTAAATCCAAGGACAAAATCCCAAGCGGCGACATGGCGGTATAGAATAACCTGCCAACAAACAGAACAAACAAGCAACTTAAAACCGACAGCTACAGGAGCCAGCAGCAGCCTTTGTCTCCTTCCTAAATGGCACCCTATTCCCTATATAGTGCACTACTTTCGACCAGAGCCCTATGGGCCCTTGTCAAAAATAGTTAACTAAATAGGGAATAGGGCGCCATTTTGTGCATAGCCAGTAGCACTACTAAATGTTCCTTGATGGCGGCCATTCTGGCTCGGCCCAGACCCAGACCCCACCGCCCGCCACAGAATGATCCACTGCTCTCATCTCTCACTATCATGTTATTGAAAGTGTGGGCCTGGAGGGCAGGAAGGGAAGGTTTAACAGTGTGGGCCTGGAGATCAGGAAGGGAAGGTTTAACAGTGTGGGCCTGGAGTGCAGGAAGGGAAGGTTTAACAGTGTGGGCCTGGAGTGCAGGAAGGGAAGGTTTAACAGTGTGGGCCTGGAGTGCAGGAAGGGAAGGTTTAACAGTGTGGGCATGGAGTGCAGGAAGGGAAGATTTAACAGTGTGGGCCTGGAGTGCAGGAAGGTAAGGTTTAACAGTGTGGGCCTGGAGTGCAGGAAGGTAAGGTTTAACAGTGTGGGCCTGGAGTGCAGGAATTGAAGGTTTAACAGTGTGGGCCTGGAGTGCAGGAAGGGAAGGTTTAACAGTGTGGGCCTGGAGTGCAGGAAGGGAAGGTTTAACAGTGTGGGCCTGGAGATCAGGAAGGGAAGGTTTAACAGTGTGGGCCTGGAGTGCAGGAAGGGAAGGTTTAACAGTGTGGGCCTGGAGTGCAGGAAGGTAAGGTTTAACAGTGTGGGCCTGGAGTGCAGGAAGGGAAGGTTTAACAGTGTGGGCCTGGAGTGCAGGAAGGGAAGGTTTAACAGTGTGGGCCTGGAGTGCAGGAAGGGAAGGTTTAACAGTGTGGGCCTGGAGTGCAGGAAGGGAAGGTTTAACAGTATGGGCCTGGAGATCAGGAAGGGAAGGTTTAACAGTGTGGGCCTGGAGATCAGGAAGGGAAGGTTTAACAGTGAGGGCCTGGAGGGCAGGAAGGGAAGGTTTAACAGTGTGGGCCTGGAGATCAGGAAAGGAAGGTTTAACAGTGTGGGCCTGGAGTGTAAGAAGGGAAAGTTTAACAGTGTGGGCCTGGAGGGCAGGAAGGGAAGGTTTAACAGTGTGGGCCTGAAGATCAGGAAAGGAAGGTTTAACAGTGTGGGCCTGGAGTGTAGGAAGGGAAGGTTTAACAGTGTGGGCCTGGAGATCAGGAAAGGAAGGTTTAACAGTGTGGGCCTGGAGATCAGGAAAGGAAGGTTTAACAGTGTGGGCCTGGAGATCAGGAAGGGAAGGTTTAACAGTGTGGGCCTGATGGTGTAGGAAGGGAAGGTTTAACAATGTGGGCCTGGAGATCAGGAAGGGAAGGTTTAACAGTGTGGGCCTGGAGATCAGGAAGGGAAGGTTTAACAGTGTGGGCCTGGAGATCAGGAAGGGAAAATTTAACAGTGTGGGCCTGGAGATCAGGAAGGGAAGGTTTAACAGTGTGGGCCTGGAGATCAGGAAGGGAAGGTTTAACAGTGTGGGCCTGGAGATCAGGAAGGGAAGGTTTAACAGTGTGTGCCTGGAGTGCAGGAAGGGAAAATTTAACAGAGAGCAGCCTTATTATTTCAAGCTCCGACCTGAAAATCAATCAATTCTTTATTAAAGTCTCTGTATTGTCCTCTACTCCACCTTATGAACAGCACCATGTAATCACATGGAACAGTGTTCCGCCAGTCTATCCCGTTTTTATTAAACTGAGCTATTGCCGAGGGGAGATGGATCCAAAGCAACCCTTTTTCTATAAGATACGGCTGTTATCGACACAGCCAATTGGAGAGGCCCATCAATTTAGTGGTGTAAAACATCATTTTGAAAGATTTTGTTATTTTGAAGGGGTTCTTCCTACTCACATTACCTTTAGAGAACTGTGGTTTTGATGGCTCTGATGAGTTAATAATGTCTTTATACTGAGGATTTCACACTTTTAGCTAGCAGAGTAGAGAAGAACTATTTGCTGCTATGAGAGCTGAACACAACGGTCATGCCTAGTCAAACTGAAGGGAGCCGTGCCTCCATATACAGAGCCTTCAGAAAGTATTCATACCCCTTGACTTATTCCACATTTTGTTGTGTTACAGCCTGAATAAAACACACATACATCTCACCCATCTACACACAATACCAAATAATGACAAAGTGAAAACATGTTCTTAGAAATGTTAGCAAATGTATTGAAAATGAAATACATAAATATCTAATTTACATAAGAATTCACACCCCTGAGTCAATACTTTGTATAAGCACTTTTGGCGGTGATCAAAGCTTTGAGTCGCCTTGGATATGTCTGTATCAGCTTTGCACATCTGGATTTTGGGATTTTTGTCCCATTCTTCCTTGCAGATTTTCTCAAGTTCTGTTAAGTTAGCTGGGGAGCGGTGGTAAACAGCAATCTTCAAGTCTTTCCAAAGATTTTCAATGGAATTCAAGTCTGGGCTTTGGCTGGGCCACTCAAGGACTTTCACATTCTTGTTCCGAAGCCATTCCTTTGGCTGTATGCTTGGAGTCATTGTCCTGTTGTAACGGAAATCTTCCCCCCAGTCTAAGGTTGTTTGCACTATGAAGCAGGCTCTCATCAAGCCTGTATTTGGCTCCATTCATTGTTCCCTCTATCCTTACCAGTCTCCCAGTCCCTGCTGCTGAAAAGCAACCCCATAGCATGATGCTGCCACCACAATGCTTCACAGTAGGGATGGTGTTAGACAGATGATGAGCTGTGCCTGGTTTTCTCCAGACATAGCGCTTTGCATTCAGGCCAAAGAGTAAACTTTTTGTTTCTCATCAGACCACAGAATATTTTGCCTCATGATCTCAGTCTTTCATTGTGCCTTTTTGCAAACTCCAGGCGTGCTGTCATGTGCCTTTTCCTCAGGAGTGGCTTCCGTCTGGCCACTCTCCCAGAAAGCCCAGATTGGTTAAGTGCTGTAGAAACTTTGTTCTGCTGGCAGGTTCCCAACTAAGAAACTCTGTAGTTCTTTCAGAGTGGTCATTGGGTTCTTGGTCACCTCCCTGACCAAGGTCCTTCTTGCCCGGTTGCTCAGTTTGGTCGGACGGCCAGCTCTAGGCAGAATCTGGGTAGTTCCATATTTTTTCAATTTCCCAATGATGGAGACCACTGTGCTCTTGGAAATGTTCAACACTCTAGAAATTGTTGTATACCCTTCCCAGATACAGTGCTATGAAGAAGTATTTGCCCCCTTTCTAATTTTCTCTACTTTTGCATATTTGTGATACTGAATGTTATCAGATCTTCAACCAAAATCTAATATTAGATAAAGGGAACATAAGTGAACGAATAACACAACAATTACATATTTATTTCATAAACAAAGTTATGCAACACCCAATTCCCCTGTGTGAAAAAGTATTTGCCCCCTTACACTCAATAACTGGTTGTGCCACCTTTAGCTGCAATGACTCCAACCAAATGCTTCCTGTAGTTGTTGATCAGTCTCTCACGTCGCTGTGGAGGAATTTTGGCCCACTCTTCCATGCAAAACTGATTTAACTCAGTGACATGTGGGTTTTCAAGCATGAACTACTCGTTTCAAGTCCTGCCACAACATCTCAATTGGGATTAGGTCTGGACTTTGACTAGGCCATTCCAAAACTTCCAATTTGTTGCTTTTTAGCAATTTTCATGTAGACTTGATTGTGTGTTTTGGATCATTGTCTTGCTGCATGACCCAGCTGCGCTTCAGCTTCAGCTCACAGACGGATGGTCTGACATTCTCCTGTAGAATTCTCTGATACAGAGCATAATTCATGGTTCCTTCTATTAAGGCAAGTCGTCCATCTCCTGAGCCAGCAAAGCATCCCCAAACCATCACACCACCACCACCATGCTTGACCTTTGGTATGATGTTCTTACTGTGGAATGCAGTGTTTGGTTTTCGCCAGGCATAATGGGACCCATCTCGTCCAAAAAGTTGACTCAAGTTTGCCAAAAAGCACCTGGATGATCATCAAGACTCTTGGAAGAACGTTCTATGGACAGATGATTCAAAAGTATAACTTTTTGGACGACACGGTTCCAGTAATGCCTTGTTTATTAAATAAATATGTAATTGTTGTGTTATTTGTTCACTTATGTTCCCTTTATCTAATATTAGGTTTTGGTTGAAGATCTGATAACATTCAGTATCACAAATATGCAATGGTAGAGAAAATTAGAAAGGGGGCAAATACTTTTTCATAGCACTGTATATGCCTCATCACAATTCTATCTCGGAGATCTATGAACAGTTCCTTGAACTTCATGGTATAGTTTCTGCTGTGACATGCACTGGCATCTGTGGGACCTTATATAGACAGGTGTGTTTCTTTCTAAATCATATCAAAATAATTGAATTGGCCACAGGTGGACTCCAATCAAGTTGTAGTGACATCTCAAGGATGATCAAAGGAAATTGGATGCACCTGAGCTAAATTTAGAGTGTCAAAGCAAAAGGATTGTGGGAATACTTATGTAAATGAGATATTTCTGTATTTCATTTTCAATAAATTAGCAAACATTTCGAAAAATATGTTTTCACTTATTTCATTATGGGGTAGTGTGTGTAGATGGGTGAGAAAAAAATATACTTAATCCATTTTAACTTCAGGTTGTAACAACAACAAAATGTGGAATAAGTCAAGGGGTATGAATACTTTCTGAAGGCACTGTAGTTTCGTCTTAGAGATACACAAAAATATATACCCAAACGCCATATTATGACAACAGTGCCCCTTAAAGATGGAATCCGCATTAGGGGAAACAGCGCCACTGTTCGCCACCCAGCACCTTGGTTATTGTTTTGTTGACTGGAATGGAGGTGAGGAGTATCCAAACGCAGGTGAGCAGCGTTGTAAGAAATGTTGCAGTACATTCTCTGCTATTCAATTGCACATGCAATGATGTCCAAGGAGAAAGAAAAAACAGTGTTCATTGTTTTGCCGTAACTCCTTTGTTGTTTTAATATCCCAAAATGGCGTAGCTGTTTCACCATTAAGGATTCTATCAGGTGGATTCCAGCTTTTAAAAACTATCAGCTGCATGACTTATGTCTGGTCAAGAGTACATTATTAAGGAAATAACCGTTTCTCAAATGTTACCTTTTGAATACGGTGTACACGCTTAGAAAAAAAGGTGCTATCTAGAACCTAAAAGGGTTCTTTGGCTGTCCCCATAGGAGAACCCTTTGAAGAACAATTTTTGGTAGAAGGCTTTTGGTTCCAGGTAGAACACTTTTGGGTTCAATCTAGAACCGTTTCTACAGAGGGTTCTACATGGAACCCAAAAGGGTTCTCCTACAGGGACAGCAGAAGAACCCTTTTGGAACCTTTTTTTTCTAAGAGTGTAGGTAAAACAGCAATATTATCATCTTCATCTGTAGGCCAATGTCTTAATGCTAGACCCACTAATCACATACTAATGATGATGCTTGGTCTTTAAAGTTTTTTTTCCAATAACCTTCCATTTAGTCTCTCTGCATTGCATTGCTTTTAGATGGCAGCATTACTCTGTCTGTCCGAGAATGTTTCTCCCTCCAAAAGTAGAAAAAACACCATGTAGCTCTCAAAACACCATATAGCTCTCAAAACACCATGTAGCTCTCAAAACACCATATAGCTCTCAAAACACCATGTAGCTCTCAAAACACCATGTAGCTCTCAAAACACCATGTAGCTCTCAAAACACCATGTAGCTCTCAAAACACCATGTAGCTCTCAAAACACCATGTAGCTCTCAAAACACCATGTAGCTCTCAAAACACCATGTAGCTCTCAAAACACCATGTAGCTCTCAAAACACCATGTAGCTCTCAAAACACCATGTAGCTCTCAAAACACCATGTAGCTCTCAAAACACCATATAGCTCTCAAAACACCATATAGCTCTCAAAACACCATGTAGCTCTCAAACCAATTACTATTGCAGTATTACACATCCCTGTAATGCAATTTCTGAACAACATCACTCTCTCTCTCTCTCTCTCTCTCTCTCTCTCTCTCTCTCTCTCTCTCTCTCTCTCTCTCTCTCTCTCTCTCTCTCTCTCTCTCTCTCTCTCTCTCTCTCTCCCCCCTCTCTCTCTTTCTCTCTCCACCCCCTCTCCATCATTTCTCTAGGGTCTGTGTGTGTATTCCAGTCCTCAGCCTGTGATTGGTGCAGACATTCTTGCCATCTCAGCTCTTCTATTGAGCGGATCCCTGTTGAAAATAAGCCTGTCAACCATACAGAGGATATGAAGTATTTCTGCTGTTATGGTCATTGAAGGAAACGACAAGATACTTGACAATATGCTGCTGATGGCTCCACTTGAAAAAGCCATCCCACAGGATACAGAGCAGCTAGGTAGGCAGGCTTGTGTTGATTCCATGCACACACACACACACACACACACACACACACACACACACACACACACACACACACACACACACACACACATACACACACATACACACACACACACACACGCATAGAGACAGTGTGTGTGTGTTACATGATCCAGGAGATCAGGTTGTTAACCAGTCAGGTCACACGAGATCCAATGCAGTATTCAATGTTTGTCCAGGTCCCCAGGATGTCAGGAGATGCCTTCCATACTGGCCACTAGGGGTAACGGTGAGCGCTATTACCATCAAGTAGACGCGCCATCAATAGAGTACCACAGTATGAGTTATAATACCCAGAAAATCCAGAGGTCAAACAGGGAAATGGTTCCAATCGTTTTTCTCACCATACATCTTTCCCATAGGGGATTTTAGAAACACTTAAAATAAGGGCTGTGTTTCGTGTAGGCTTACCCTGGCGTGACGTTTTGATAACCGTGTAAATCTCTCTAGGACAAGCTGACTTCTATCAATATATTTGCCTGTATTTACCCACCAAAAATGAAATACTAATTAGCTGCTTATGTGGCTAACATACAAATGCCATGATGATCTGGACGAGACTGCAAAAATCGAGGCAAAGGTAAGAATCTCTGGATTAACTATTTAATGTTAATCGGCTACATTTCTTTAAAGGGACAATTCTGTTAACTGTCTTGTGCAAGTTTTAAATTGACACAATACCTGTTAGCAAAGGTGTCAGCTAGAGATGACATGCAGGAGCTTGCAGGGATTTGTAGTTTTGCATGATGTCTACTTTGATGCTAATTAGCGTTTTCGAATCTGACAGTAAATAGAGCCGAATATATTGATAAAGTCAGCTTGTCCGAGAGAGATTTACATGTTTGTCAAAACATCACGCCAGGGTAAGCCTACATGAAACACGGCCCTTATTTTAAGTGTTTCTAAACTCCCCTAAGGGAAAAATGAATGGTGAGAAAAATGATTGGAACCATTTCCCTGTTTGACCACTAGGTTTTATGGGTATTATGACACCTCCACTGTGTGGCTCTGTAGGGTGCCATTTGGGACTCATCATAAGGGCCTCTCATCACCTCCACTCAGTGTAAATATAGTGTAAGTATTCACCCCCCTTGGCATTTTTTCTATTTTGTTGCCTTACAACCTGGAATTAAAATGGATTTTTGGGGGGTTGTATCATTTGATTTACACAACATGCCTACCACTTTGAAGATGCTGAATATTTTTTTTTGTGAAACAAACAAGAAATAAGACAATAAAACAGAAAACTTGAGCGTGCATAACTATTCACCCCTCCAAAGTCAATACTTTGTAGAGCCACCTTTTGCAGCAATTATAGCTGCAAATCTCTTGGGGTATGTCTCTATAAGCTTGGCACATCTAGCAACTGGGATTTTTGCCCATTCTTCAAGGCAAAACTGCTCCAGCTCCTTCAAGTTGGATGAGTTCCACTGATGTACAGCAATCTTTACCAAAGATTCTCAATTGGATTGAGGTCTGGGCTTTGACTAGGCCATTCCAAGACATTTAAATGTTTCCCCTTAAACCACTCAAGTGTTGCTTTAGCAGTATGCTTAGGGTCATTGTCCTGCTGGAAGATTAACCTCCGTCCCAGTCTCAAATCTCTGGACTGAAACAGGTTCCCCTCAAGACTGAAACAGGTTCCCCTCAAGAATTTCCTTGTATTTAGCGCCATCCATCATTCCTTCAATTCTGACCAGTTTCCCAGTCCCTGCCGATAAAAAACATCCCCACAACATGATGCTGCCACCACCATGCTTCTCTGTGGGGATGGTGTTCTCGGGATGATGAGAGGTGTTGGGTTTGCGCCAGACATAGCGTTTTCCTTGATGGCCAAAAAGCTCAATTTTAGTCTCATCTGACCAGAGTACCTTCTTCCATATGTTTGGGGAGTCTCCCACATGGCTTTTGGCGAACACCAAACGTGTTTGCTTATTTTTTTCTTTAAGCAATGTCTTTTCTCTGGCCACTCTTCCGTAAAGCCCAGCTCTATGGAGTGTACGGCTTAAAGTGGTCCTATGGACAGATACTCCAATCTCCGCTGTGGAGCTTTGCAGCTCCTTCAGGGTTTTCTTTGGTCTCATTGTTGCCTCTCTGATTAATGCCCTCCTTGCCTGGTCCGTGAGTTTTGGTTGGCGGCCCTCTCTTGGTAGGTTTGTTGTGGTGCCAAATTTTTAAAAACCCCAACCCTGATCTGTACTTCTCCACAACTTTGTCCCTGACCTGTTTGGAGAGCTCTTTGATCTTCATGGTGCCGCTTGCTTGGTGGTGCCCCTTGCTTAGTGGTGTTGCAGACTCTGGGGCCTTTCAGAACAGGTGTATATATACTGAGATCATGTGACACTTAGATTGCACACAGGTGGACTTTATTTAACTAATTATGTGACTTCTGAAGGTAATTGGTTGCACCAGATCTTATTTAGGGGCTTCATAGCAAAGGGGGTGAATACATATGCACGCACCACTTTTCCGTTATTTATGTTTTTGAATTTATTGAAACAAGTTATTTTTTTCATTTCACTTCACCAATTTGGACAATTTTGTGTATGTCCATTACATGAAATCCAAATAAAAATCAATTTAAATTACAGGTTGTAATGCAACAAATAGGAAAAATGCCAAGGGGGGTGAATACTTTTGCAAGGCACTGTACCAAGGACATTTTATTCTTTCATACCTTCATCCCCATGAACCCTCTAATGCCCCCTCTCAGCTCTCAGACAGACAGACAGACAGACAGACAGACAGACAGACAGTACCTGAATACAATGCTTTTACCACATGATGATGTACTCTTCCTACCAATACTTTGCTGAATGTACAGAACTGTTCAGGACAGTAGATACTGTAATTGTTTTCATAGCTTGGTTTCTTTAGGTATGGAGGCTTGTCTGATGTGTGTTTTATAGTGGATGTAAGAGGCTAGTGGTGAGGAGGATAGTGATATAGTTTACTGTGACAGATCCAGTGCAAAGACAGAGAGCGTGAGTGTGTGTGTGTGTGTGTGTGTGTCTGTGTGTGTGTGTAGCAGTGTGCATGGCATTTGCAGTGGTGCTGTCTCACCTTACCCACAGTTTCATTAGCAGTGTGTGTGTGTGTAGCAGTGTGTGTGTGTGTGTGTAGCAGTGTGTGTATGTGTGTAGCAGTGTGTGTGTGTGGCTGTGTGTGGATGTAGCTCAGTTGGTAGAGCATGGCGTTTGCAATGCCAGGGTTGTGGGTTTGATTCCCACTGGGGGCCAGTATGAAAAAAAATAATAATAATGTACGCACTCACTAACTGTAAGTCGCTCTGGATAAGAGTGTCTGCTAAATGACTAAAATGTAAAAAAATGTGTGTGTGTGTTTTTGTAGCAGTGTGTTTGTTTGCAAATTAGAGCAGAAAGTCTTAGACTGAGCGTTTGATGAATGCTCAAAGGAATTTAGAGGTAGTTTTACACACCTAGGCAGTAAAAATAATCATTTTTACTTTTGCTAATTAGGTTCTGATGATGATGTGGCGGCGGCAGCGTAGTGTGTGCAAGCGCTCGTGTGTATATATTTGGGGGCGACAGTAACTTCTCACTTCCTGATCAAAGTGTTGGGCTCTCCTTCCTCTCTGAGGTTCTACTATAGTAATGAGTTAGCCAGACCTCATCCTTCCTGTCTGAGGTTCTACTATAGTAATGAGTTAGCCAGACCTCATCCTTCCTGTCTGAGGTTCTGCTGCAGTAATGAGTTAGCTAGACCTCATCCTTCCTGTCTGAGGTTCTGCTGCAGTAATGAGTTAGCCAGACCTCATCCTTCCTGTCTGAGGTTCTGCTGCAGTAATGAGTTAGCCAGACCTCATCCTTCCTGTCTGAGGTTCTGCTGCAGTAATGAGTTAGCCAGACCTCATCCTTTTTACCTAACTACTGTTTCATTACTTAGGGAGAAAAGATCTTAGCGGTTATTTGTGTCTGGTCTGTTATGTGTTGTCAAAATTAGGGAAAACAACTGGCACTGCTGAGGAAACATCAGCTGGTTAGTGTAGGGTCCTCTCACACACATAGACGTGTGAACACATGGACACACACACTTCTGAACTGGCAGGCAGCATATTGTTTGAGCTAATGAATGAGTGAGAAGCCTATAATGTGGTTTTAAAAGATGACCTACAGAACCTCTATGCCTCAGCCCCCCCCCCTAGTTCACCTTCCAACAGGACAACGACGCTAAGCACACAGCCAAGACAACGCAGGAGTGGCTTCGGGACAAGTCTCTGAATGTCCTTGAGTGGCCCAACCAGAGCCCGGACATGAACCCGATCGAACATCTCTGGAGGGACCTGAAAATAGCTGTGCAGCGACGCTCCCCATCCAACCTGAAAGAGCTTGAGAGGATCTGCAGAGAAGAATGGGAGAAACTCTCCAAATACAGGTGTTCCAATTGAATTTGAATAAGGCTGTAACGTAACAAAATGTGGAAAAAGTCAAGGGGTCTGAATACTTTCCCAATGCAGTGTATGTACCACACCCCCTGTATATGGCCTGTACCTCAGCTCCGTACTCATTTCACTGTAAGTTCTTCAGCATCTGTACTTCTCAGGTAGTGTCAGTGTATGTTCTACAGCAAATCTACACTTGTATCCACCATTGCACTACATAGATGGGCGGCAGGTAGCTTAGTGGTTAAGAGCGTAGTGCCAGTAACCGAAAGGTCGCTGGTTCTAATCCCCGAGCCGACTAGGTGAAAAATCTGTCGATGTGCCCTTGAGCAAGGCACTTAACCCTAATTGCTCCTGTAAGTCGCTCTGGATAAGAGCGTCTGCTATATGACAAAAAAAAAAAAAAAATAGATCAAATCAAATCAAATGTATTTATAAAGCCATTTTTACATCAGCAGATGTCACATAGTGCTTATACAGAAACCCAGCCTAAAACCCCAAACAGCAAGCAATGCAGATGTAAAAGCGCAGAAAAAAACTCCCTAGAAAGGAAGGAGCCTAGGAAGAAACCTAGAGAGGAACCAGGCTCTGATGGGTGGCCAGTCCTCTTCTGGCTGTGCCGGGTGGAGATTATAACAGTACATGGCCATTAAGGCCAGATTGTTCTTCAAGATGTTCAAACGTTCATAGATTACCAGCAGGGTCAAATAATAATCACAGTGGTTGTAGAGGGTGCAACAGGTCAGTACCTCAGGAGTAAATGTCAGTTGGCTTTTCATAGCCGAGCATTCAGAGGTCGATACAGCAGGTGCGATAGACAGAGAGAGAGAGAGAGAGGATCAGCAGCACGACCAGGTGGACTGGGGACAGCCAGGAGTCATCAGGCCAGGTAGTCCTGAGGCATGGTCCTAGGACTCAGGTCCTCCGGGAGGGGAGGGAGAGAGAGAGAATTAGAGGGAGCATACTTAAATTCACACAGGACACCAGATAAGACAGGAGAATTACACCAGATATAACAGACTGACTCTTGCCCCCTGGCACATAGACTATTACAGCATAAATACTGGAGGCTGAGACAGGGGGGGGTTGGGGGACACTGTGGTCTTGTTCGCCGATACCCCCGGACAGGGCCAACCAGGCAGGATATAACCCCACCCACTTTGCCAAAGCACAGCCCCGACAACACAAGAGGGATATCAACACCTCTGCACCCCAGCTCCTCTGCGCTTTAATATTGGAGATGCCTGCCTGCAGGTTAGCAGTGCTATCTGGACTGTACTGCTCCCTTTAATTAGGTTTCGCTGTGTGATTGATGGAGAGGCCTACGAGGCCTGTATTTTAAAACAGTAATGGTCCTCTTCATGACGTCTGCATCCCACATGGCACCCTATTCCCTATATATAGTATAGTGCACTACTTTTGACTGGACCCTGGTCAACAGTAGTGCACTATATAGGGAATAGGGTGCTATATGGGATGTTGCCGAGGTGTCAGGGAGTGGAGGGAGGGAACCCATCTCTTTGTCCATCCTGTTGATTTGCAGCCCAATAAAGACTACGACTGTTTTACTGAGGGGTGGGGTAGTGAGGTGGGGATTGTTTTACTGAGGGGTGGGGTAGTGAGGTGGGGATTGTTTTACTGAGGGGTGGGGTAGTGAGGTGGGGATTGTTTTACTGAGGGGTGGGGTAGTGAGGTGGGGATTGTTTTACTGAGGGGTGGGGTAGTGAGGTGGGGATTGTTTACTGAGGGGTGGGGTAGTGAGGTGGGGATTGTTTTACTGAGGGGTGGGGTAGTGAGGTGGGGATTGTTTTACTGAGGGTGGGGTAGTGAGGTGGGGATTGATTACTGAGGGGTGGGGTAGTGAGGTGGGGATTGTTTACTGAGGGGTGGGGTAGTGAGGTGGGGATTGTTTTACTGAGGGGTGGGGTAGTGAGGTGGGGATTGTTTTACTGAGGGGTGGGGTAGTGAGATGGGGATTGTTTTACTGAGGGGTGGGGTAGTGAGGTGGGGATTGTTTACTGGGGGGTGGGGTAGTGAGGTGGGGATTGTTTTACTGAGGGGTGTTTTTTTAACAGATGCAAATCAGATTCCATTAATAAGAATCATCAGGATAATTTATGTGAATAAAATGTTCATCCCAAAAACAAAAACAGTATTGGTCAACGGAGAAAAGACTTACAACAGAAATTGAAAATCTAACATTACACATCAGTGTAGATACATGTAATCCAGAAGCACTGAATAATCTTGACACAAAAAAAAAGAACAAATTGGATGGAGTTTTTCCTAAACTTTTAATATACAGTGAGGGAAAAAAGTATTTGATCCCCTGCAGTTTGCCCACTGACAAAGAAATGATCAGTCTATAATTTTAATGGTAGGTTTATTTGAACAGTGAGAGACAGAATAACAACAAAAAAATCCTGAAAAACGCATGTCAAAAATGTTATAAATTGATTTGCATTTTAATGAGGGAAATAAGTATTTGACCCCCTCTCAATCAGAAAGATTTCTGGCTCCCAGGTGTCTTTTATACAGGTAACGAGCTGAGATTAGGAGCACACTCTTAAAGGGAGTGCTCCTAATTTCAGCTTGTTACCTGTATAAAAGACACCTGTCCACAGAAGCAATCAATCAGATTCCAAACTCTCCACCATGGCCAAGACCAAAGAGCTCAGTTGGTGTGATTATTCGCAAATGGAAGAAACACAAAATAACTGTCAATCTCCCTCGGCCTGGGGCTCCATGCAAGATCTCACCTCGTGGAGTTGCAATGATCATGAGAACGGTGAGGAATCAGCCCAGAACTACACGGGAGGATCTTGTCAATGATCTCAAGGCAGCTGGGACCATAGTCACCAAGAAAACAATTGGTAACACACTACGCCGTGAAGGACTGAAATCCTGCAGTGCCCGCAAGGTCCCCCTGCTCAAGAAAGCACATATACAGGCCCGTCTGAAGTTTGCCAATGAACATCTGAATGATTCAGAGGAGAACTGGGTGAAAGTGTTGTGGTCAGATGAGACCAAAATGGAGCTCTTTGGCATCAACTCAACTCGCCGTGTTTGGAGGAGGAGGAATGCTGCCTATGACCCCAAGAACACCATCCCCACCGTCAAACATGGAGGTGGAAACATTATGCTTTGGGGGTGTTTTTCTGCTAAGGGGACAGGACAACTTCACCGCATCAAAGGGACGATGGACGGGGCCATGTACTGTCAAATCTTGGGTGAGAACCTCCTTCCCTCAGCCAGGGTATTGAAAATGGGTCGTGGATGGGTATTCCAGCATGACAATGACCCAAAACACACGGCCAAGGCAACAAAGGAGTGGCTCAAGAAGAAGCACATTAAGGTCCTGGAGTGGCCTAGTCAGTCTCCAGACCTTAATCCCATAGAAAATCTGTGGAGGGAGCTGAAGGTTCGAATTGCCAAACGTCAGCCTCGAAACCTTAATGACTTGGAGAAGATCTGCAACGAGGAGTGGGACAAAATCCATCCTGAGATGTGTGCAAACCTGGTGGCCAACTACAAGAAACGTCTGACCTCTGTGATTGCCAACAAGGGTTTTGCCACCAAGTACTAAGTCATGTTTTGCAGAAGGGTCAAATACTTATTTCCCTCATTAAAATGCAAATCAATTTATAGCATTTTTGACATGCGTTTTTCTAGATTTTTTGTTGTTATTCTCTCTCTCACTGTTCAAATAAACCTACCATTAAAATTATAGACTGATCATGTCTTTGTCAGTGGGCAAACATACAAAATCAGCAGGGGATCAAATACTTTTTTCCCTCACTGTAGAAACGTGACCAAAAATAACCTACAAAAAATTGTTACAAACGATGGAGAAATCTCACCAACTGATAATTTGAGTGAGGAAGTAAAATATTTAGTAACACTTTATTTGGATAGTCTATCTGTAGATGCTCTACAGACTATCAGTAAACCCTAACTATCTACTAACCCTAACCCTAACCCAACCCTTATTCTAAACCTAACCCTAATCGTAACCTCAGTAAGCAGTTGCTTATCAACAGATAGTTTGTTCAATGTAATCCGGACTATCCAAATAAAGTGTGACCAAATATTTTAAACAAATCTTCTCTTGTCAAGTTCCTCCAACCTCCCTTGAAGATTAGTTTTGTGATATCCTTCTCCCCCAAAAAAATCATGTTAAACTATCTGTGATGCCCAATAAATATTGCGAAGGCCTAATTACAAATTACGAACAATGGTTGGCAATTGATTCCTTTCAGACGGGGGAAAACCCCTGGTCTACATGACATTCCTATAGAGATACAGTGGGGAAAAAAAGTATTTAGTCAGCCACCAATTGTGCAAGTTCTCCCACTTAAAAAGATGAGAGAGGCCTGTAATTTTCATCATAGGTACACGTCAACTATGACAGACAAAATGAGAATTTTTTTTCCAGAAAATCACATTGTAGGATTTTTTATGAATTTATTGGCATATGATGGTGGAAAATAAGTATTTGGTCAATAACAAAAGTTTCTCAATACTTTGTTATATACCCTTTGTTGGCAATGACACAGGTCAAACGTTTTCTGTAAGTCTTCACAAGGTTTTCACACACTGTTGCTGGTATTTTGGCCCATTCCTCCATGCAGATCTCCTCTAGAGCAGTGATGTTTTGGGGCTGTCGCTGGGCAACACAGACTTTCAACTCCCTCCAAAGATTTTCTATGGGGTTGAGATCTGGAGACTGGCTAGGCCACTCCAGGACCTTGAAATGCTTCTTACGAAGCCACTCCTTCGTTGCCGGGCGGTGTGTTTGGGATCATTGTCATGCTGAAAGACCCAGCCACGTTTCATCTTCAATGCCCTTGCTGATGGAAGGAGGATTTCACTCAAAATCTCACGATACATGGCCCCATTCATTCTTTCCTTTACACAGATTAGTCGTCCTGGTCCCTTTGCAGAAAAACAGCCCCAAAGCATGATGTTTCCACCCCCATGCTTCACAGTAGGTATGGTGTTCTTTGGATGCAACTCAGCATTCTTTGTCCTCCAAACATGACGAGTTGAGTTTTTACCAAAAAGTTCTATTTTGGTTTCATCTGACCGTATGACATTCTCCCAATCCTCTTCTGGATCATCCAAATGCACTTCAGACGGGCCTGGACATGTACTGGCTTAAGCAGGGGGGACACGTCTTGCACTGCAGGATTTGAGTCCCTGGCGGCGTAGTGTGTTACTGATGGTATGCTTTGTTACTTTGGTCCCAGCTCTCTGCAGGTCATTCACTAGGTCCCCCCGTGTGGTTCTGGGATTTTTGCTCACCATTCTTGTGATCATTTTGACCCCACGGGGTGAGATCTTGCGTGGAGCCCCAGATCGAGGGAGATTATCAGTGGTCTTGTATTTCTTCCATTTCCTAATAATTGCTCCCACAGTTGATTTCTTCAAACCAAGCTGCTTACCTATTGCAGATGCAGTCTTCCCAGCCTGGTGCAGGTCTACAATTTTGTTTCTGGTGTCCTTTGACAGCTCTTTGGTCTTGGCCATAGTGGAGTTTGGAGTGTGACTGTTTGAGGTTGTGGACAGGTGTCTTTTATACTGATAACAAGTTCAAACAGGTGCCATTAATACAGGTAACGAGTGGAGGACAGAGGAGCCTCTTAAAGAAGAAGTTACAGGTCTGTGAGAGCCAGAAATCTTGCTTGTTTGTAGGTGACCAAATACTTATTTTCCACCATAATATGCAAATAAATTCATTAAAAATCCTACAATGGGATTTTCTGGATTTTTTTTCTCTCAATTTGTCTGTCATAGTTGACGTGTACCTATGATGAAAATTACAGGCCTCTCTCATCTTTTTAAGTGGGAGAACTTGCACAATTGGTGGCCGACTAAATACTTTTTTTCCCCACTGTATATACAACTTTTTATGAGTTTTGTTATGCTGCAAGAGTTCTGATAGGTTGGAGGACGTCCTCCAGAAGTTGTCATAATTACTGTGTAAGTCTATGGAAGGGGGTGAGAGCCATTAGAGTCCTAGGTTTTGTATTGAAGTCAATGTACCCAGAGGAGGACGGAAGCCAGTTGTCCTCCGTCTACACCATGGTGCTACCCTTTAGAGTGCTGCTGAGGCTACTGTAGACCATCATTGCAAAACAGTGTGTTTTAATTAATTATGTGGTGACGTGAATATGTGTAGTATAGTTTTATCTAAAAAATGATAACTTTTTTAATGTTTCACTATACAGTGGGGGAAAAAAGTATTTAGTCAGCCACCAATTGTGCAAGTTCTCCCACTTAAAAAGATGAGAGAGGCCTGTAATGATCATCATAGGTACACGTCAACTATGACAGACAAAATGAGGAAAAAATATCCAGAAAATCACATTGTAGGATTTTTTATGAATTTATTTGCAAATTATGGTGGAAAATAAGTATTTGGTCAATAACAAAAGTTTCTCAATACTTTGTTATATACCCTTTGTTGGCAATGACACAGGTCAAACGTTTTCTGTAAGTCTTCACAAGGTTTTCACACACTGTTGCTGGTATTTTGGCCCATTCCTCCATGCAGATCTATGGGCAACACGGACTTTCAACTCCCTCCAAAGATTTTCTATGGGGTTGAGATCTGGAGACTGGCTAGGCCCCTCCAGGACCTTGAAATGCTTCTTACGAAGCCACTCCATCGTTGCCCGGGCGGTGTGTTTGGGATCATTGTCATGCTGAAAGACCCAGCCACGTTTCATCTTCAATGCCCTTGCTGATGGGGAAGGAGGTTTTCACTCAAAATCTCACGATACATGGCCCCATTCATTCTTTCCTTTACACGGATCAGTCGTCCTGGTCCCTTTGCAGAAAAACAGCCCCAAAGCATGATGTTTCCACCCCCATGCTTCACAGTAGGTATGGTGTTCTTTGGATGCAACTCAGCATTCTTTGTCCTCCAAACACGACGAGTTGAGTTTTTACCAAAAAGTTCTATTTTGGTTTCATCTGACCATATGACATTCTCCCAATCCTCTTCTGGATCATCCAAATGCACTCTAGCAAACTTCAGACGGGCCTGGACATGTACTGGCTTAAGCAGGGGGACACGTCTGGCACTGCAGGATTTGAGTCCCTGGCGGCGTAGTGTGTTACTGATGGTAGGCTTTGTTACTTTGGTCCCAGCTCTCTGCAGGTCATTCACTAGGTCCCCCCGTGTGGTTCTGGGATTTTTGCTCACTGTTCTTGTGATCATTTTGATCCCACGGGGTGAGATCTTGCGTGGAGCCCCAGATCGAGGGAGATTATCAGTGGTCTTATATGTCTTCCATAACCTAATAATTGCTCCCACAGTTGATTTCTTCAAACCAAGCTGCTTACCTATTGCAGATTCAGTCTTCCCAGCCTGGTGCAGGTCTACAATGTTGTTTCTGGTGTCCTTTGACAGCTCTTTGGTCTTGGCCATAGTGGAGTTTGGAGTGTGACTGTTTGAGGTTGTGGACAGGTGTCTTTTATACTGATAACAAGTTCAAACAGGTGCCATTAATACAGGTAACGAGTGGAGGACAGAGGAGCCTCTTAAAGAAGAAGTTACAGGTCTGTGAGAGCCAGAAATCTTGCTTGTTTTGTAGGTGACCAAATACTTATTTTCCACCATAATTTGCAAATAAATTCATAAAAAATCCTACAATGTGATTTTCTGTAAAAAAAAATCTCAATTTGTCTGTCATAGTTGACGTGTACCTATGATGAAAATTACAGGCCTCTCTCATCTTTTTAAGTGGGAGAACTTGCACAATTGGTGGCTGACTAAATACTTGTTTTCCCCACTGTATAAAAGACAATTAAATTCACTGAGGAGGATGGTCCTCCCCTTCGTCCTTTGAGGCACCTCCACTGATGTATTTATGGCTCTACTGACTCCAGGATAATAATATTTTCCAATCATGCGAGAAAACTTTTTTTTTGCTTCATTTGGAACGGCAAACCAGATATTTAAACGAGCATATTTATATAATGAACATGAATTTGTATTTGTTAAGGATCCCCGTTAGCATTCCTGGGGTCGAGCAACATTAAGGCAGTTATATATAATTAAAAATATTACATGACATTACATTTTATAGCACTTTTCACAACACATTAAGTGTGTTCCCTCAGGCCATTACTTTATTTCCACATAATCTACAATACAAAATCCATGTGTTTGTGTGTGTAGAGTGTGTGCCTTATCATGTGTATGTGTAAGCGTGTGTCTGTGCCTGTGTGTTTCTTCACAGTCCCCGTTGTTCCATAAGATGGATTTTTATCTGTTTTTTAAATCTGATTCTACAGCTTACATCAGTTACCTGATGTGGATAGAGTTCCATGTAGCCATGGCTCTATGTAGTACTGTATGCCTCCCATGTCTGTTCTTGACTTGGGGATTGTGAAGAGACCTTTGGTGGCATGTCTTGTGGGGTATGCATGGGTGTCCGAGATGTGTGCTAGTAATTTAAACAGACACCTCAGTGCATTCAAATCAAATCAAATCAAATTTTATTGGCCACATGCGCCGAATACAACAGGTGCAGACATTACAGTGAAATGCTTACTTACAGCCCTTAACAAACAGTGCATTTGTTTTTTAATAAAAAAGTAAAATAAAACAACAAAAAAGTGTTGAGAAAAAAAGAGCAGAAGTAAAATAAAATAACAGTAGGGAGGCTATATATACAGGGGGGTACCGATGCAGAGTCAATGTGCGGGGGCACCGGCTAGTTGAGGTAGTTGAAGTAATATGTACATGTGGGTAGAGTTAAAGTGACTATGCATAAATAATTAACAGAGTAGCAGCAGCGTATAAAGATGTGGTGGGGGTCAGTGCAAATAGTCCGGGTAGCCATGATTAGCTATTCAGGAGTCTTATGGCCTGGGGGTAGAAGCTGTTGAGAAGTCTTTTGGACCTAGACTTGGCACTCCGGTACCGCTTGCCGTGCAGTAGCAGAGAGAACAGTCTATGACTAGGGTGGCTGGAGTCTTTCACAATTTTGAGGGCCTTCCTCTGACACCGCCTGGTATAGAGGTCCTGGATTGCAGGAAGCTTGGCCCCAGTGATGTACTGGGCTGTACACACTACCCTCTGTAGTGCCTTGCGGTCGGAGGCCGAGCAGTTGCCATACCAGGCGGTGATGCAGCCAGTCAGGATGCTCTCGATGGTGCAGCTGTATAATTTTTTGAGGATCTGAGGATCCATGCCAAATCTTTTCAGCCTCCTGAGGGGGAATAGGCTTTGTCGTGGACCATGATAGTTCGTTGGTGATGTGGACACCAAGGAACTTGAAGCTCTCAACCTGTTCCACTACAGCCCCGTCGATGAGAATGGGGGCGTGCTCAGTCATCCTTTTTTTCCTGTAGTCCACAATCATCTCCTTTGTCTTGGTCACGTTGAGGTTGTTATCCTGGCACCACATGGCCAGGTCTCTGACCTCCTCCCTATAGGCTGTCTCATCATTGTTGGTGATCAGGCCTACCACTGTTGTGTCGTCTGCAAACTTAATGATGGTGTTGGAGTCGTGCCTGGCCATGCAGTCATGGGTGAACAGGGAGTACAGGAGGGGACTGAGCATGCACCCTTGAGGGGCCCCCGTGTTGAGGATCAGTGTGGCAGATGTGTTGTTACCTACCCTTACCACCTGGGGGTGGCCCGTCAGGAAGTCCAGGATCCAGTTGCAGAGGGAGGTGTTTAGTCCCAGGATCCTTAGCTTAGTGATGAGCTTTGAGGGCACTATGGTGTTGATTGCTGAGCTATAGTCAATGAATAGCATTCTCACGTAGGTGTTCCTCTTTTCCAGGTAAGAAAGGGCAGTGTGGAGTGCAATAGAGATTGCATCATCTGTGGATCTGTTGGGGCGGTATGCAAATTGGAGTGGGTCTAGGCTTTCTTGGATAATGGTGTTGATGTGAGCCATGACCAGCCTTTCAAAGCACTTCTTGGCTACAGACGTCAGTGCTACGGGTCGGTAGTCATTTAAGCAGGATCTTAGTGTCCTTGGGCACGGGGATTATGGTGGTCTGCTTGAAACATGTTGGTATTACAGACTCAGTCAGGGACATGTTGAAAATGTCAGTGAAGACACTTGCCAGTTGGTCAGCACATGCTCGGAGTACACGTCCTGGTAATCCGTCTGGCCCTACGGCCTTGTGAATGTTGACCTGCTTAAAAGTCTTACTCACATCGGCTACGGAGAGCGTGATCACATAGTCATCCGGAACAGCTGGTGCTCTCATGCATGCTTCAGTGTTGCTTGCCTCGAAGCGAGCATAGAAGTGGTTTTGCTCATCTGGAAGTCTTGTGTCACTGGGCAGCTCGCGGCTGTGCTTCCCTTTGTAGTCTGTAATAGTTTTCAAGCCCTGCCACATCCGACGAGCATCAGAGCTGGTGTAGTATGATTCAATCTTAGTCCTGTATTGACTCTTTGCCTGTTTGATGGTTCGTCGGAGGGCATAGCGGGATTTCTTAGAAGCGTCCGGGTTAGAGTCCCACTCCTTGAAAGCGGCAGCTCTACCCTTTAGCTCAGTGCGGATGTTGCCTGTAATCTATGGCTTCTGGTTGGGGTATGTACGTACGGTCACTGTGGGGACGATATCATCGATGCACTTATTGATGAAGCCAGTGACTTATGCGGTGCACTTCTCAATGCTATCTGAAGAATCCTGAAACATGTTCCAGTCTGTGCTAGCAAAACAGTCCTGTAGCTTAGCATCTGCGTCATCTGACCACTTTTTTATTAACCAAGTCACTGTTGCTTCCTGCTTTAGTTTTTGCTTATAAGCAGGAATCAGGAGGATAGAGTTATGGTCAGATGTGCCAAATGGAGAGTGAGGGAGAGCTTTGTATGCGTCTCTGTGTGTGGAGTAAAGATGGTCTAGAGTTTTTTTTCCTCTTGTTGCACATTTAACATGCTGGTAGAAATGAGGTAGAACGCATTTAAATTTCCCTGCATTAAAGTCCACGGCCACTAGGAGCGCTGCCTCTGGATGAGCGTTTTCCTCTTCACTTATGGCCTTATACAGCTATTCAGTGCAATCTTAATGCCAGCATTGGTTTGTGGTGGTAAATAGACAGCTATGAAAAATGTAGATGAAAACTCTCTTGGTAAATAGTGTGGTCTACAGCTTATCATAAGATACTCTACCTCAGGCGAGCAAAACCTCGAGACTTCCTTAGTATTTGATTTTGTGCACCAGCTGTTGTTTACAAATATTCACAGACTGCCACCCCTTGTCTTACTGGAGTCAGCCATTCTATCCTGCCGATGTAGCGTATAGCCCGCTAGCTGTCTGTTGTCCATGTCGTCGTTCAGCCGCGACTCGGTGAAACATAAGATATTACAGTTTTAATGTCCCGTTGGTAGGATAACCATAATCTTAGGTCATCCAATTTATTCTCAAATGATTGAACATTGGCTAATAGGATTGATGGAAGAGGCAGTTTACTCGCTCGCCGTCGGATCCTTACAAGGCACCCCGACCTACGTCCACGATATCTCTGTCTCTTTCTCATGCGAATGACGGGGATTTGGGCCTTGTCGGGTGTCTGTAGGATATCCTTCGCGTCTGACTTGTTGAAGAAAAAATCTTTGTCCAATACGAGGTGAGTAATCGCTGTCCTGATATCCAGAAGCTCTTTTTGGTTATAAGCAACGATGGCAGAAACATTATGTACAGAATAAATTACAAATATCGCGGAAAAACACACATAATAGTACAATTGGTTAGAGGGCTGTAAAAACGGCAGCCATCTTCTCCGGAGCCATTCAATTCCTTCAGCAGAACAAACTTCAGCATGTCAACACTTCTTACAATAACAGGTAGTGATGAAATCAATATCTCCTCCACTTTGAGCCATGAGAGATTTGCATACATATTATTCATGTTAGCTCTCCATGTACATTTAAGGGCCAGCTGTGCTGCCCTGTTCTGAGCCAATTGTAATTTTCGGAGGTCCCTCTTTGTAGCACCTGACCATACGGCTGAACAGTAGTCCAGGTGCGACAAACCTAGGGCCTGTAGGACCTGCCTTGTTGATAGTGCACTTTATTATGGACAGACTTCGCCCCATCTTAGCTACTGTTGTATCAACATGTCTTGACCATGACAGTTTACAATCCAGGGTTACGCCAAACAGTTTAGTCACCTCCACTTGCTCAATTTCCACATTATTTATTGCAATATTTAGTTGAGGTGTAGGGTTTAGTGAATGATTTTCCCCAAATACAATATTTTTAGTTTTTGAAATATTGAGGACTAACTTATTCCTTGCCACCCATTCTGAAACTAACTGCAGCTCTTTGTTAAGTGTTGCAGTGATTTCACTCGCTCTAGCAGCTGACGTGTATAGTGTAGAGACTTTCTTTATTCAAAGCCAGTGGCATATCATTAGTAAAGATTTTAAAAAGCAAGGGCCTAGACAGCTACCCTGGATTATGTTGGAGAGGCTTCCATTAAAGAACACCCTCTGTATTCTGTTAGACAGGTAACTCTTTATGCACAATATAGCAGGGGGTGTAAAGCCTTAACACATACATTTTCCCATCAGCAGACTGTGATCGATAATGTCAAAAGCCTCACTGAAGTCCCAAAATCATCAGTCACTTGTGTAAGTGTTGTGCTTGTTGAATGTCCTTCCCTATAAGCATGCTGAAAGTATGTTGTCAATTTGTTTACATTGTATCTGGTCAAACACAATTTTGTTGTCATTGTTGATAGACAACAATATTTTTTTCACCTCTTCAACTCACTTTACAGAATTCTAAATTATGATGCTTGTCTTTCATAATTTGAGCAGTTATACTTGGATGTGTACTGTCAGCGTTTGTTGCTGGCATGTAATGCCTAAGTTTACAAATCTTGCCAATGGAAAAATCATTAAAGTAATTTGCAATATCAGTGGGTTTTGTGATGAATGAGCCTTCTGATTCAATTAATGATGGAGCTGAGTTTGCCTTTTCGCCCAAAAGTTTGGAAGGTTAAACTATTAAATACAGTGGGGAAAAAAAGTATTTAGTCAGCCACCAATTGTGCAAGTTCTCCCACTTAAAAAGATGAGAGAGGCCTGTAATTTTCATCATAAGTACACGTCAACTATGACAGACAAATTGAGAAAAAAAAAATCAGAAAATCACATTGTATGATTTTTTATGAATTTATTTGCAAATTATGGTGGAAAATAAGTATTTGGTCACCTACAAACAAGCAAGATTTCTGGCTCTCACAGACCTGTAACTTCTTCTTTAAGAGGCTCCTCTGTCCTCCACTTGTTACCTGTATTAATGGCACCTGTTTGAACTTGTTATCAGTATAAAAGACACCTGTCCACAACCTCAAACAGTCACACTCCAAACTCCACTATGGCCAAGACCAAAGAGCTGTCAAAGGACACCAGAAACAACATTGTAGACCTGCACCAGGCTGGGAAGACTGAATCTGCAATAGGTAAGCAGCTTGGTTTGAAGAAATCAACTGTGGGAGCAATTATTAGGAAATGGAAGACATACAAGACCACTGATAATCTCCCTCGATCTGGGGCTCCACGCAAGATCTCACCCCGTGGGGTCAAAATGATCACAAGAACGGTGAGCAAAAATCCCAGAACCACACAGTGGGACCTAGTGAATGACCTGCAGAGAGCTGGGACCAAAGTAACAAAGCCTACCATCAGTAACACACTACGCCGCCAGGGACTCAAATCCTGCAGTGCCAGACGTGTCCCCCTGCTTAAGCCAGTACATGTCCAGGCCCGTCTGAAGTTTGCTAGAGTGCATTTGGATGATCCAGAAGAGGATTGGGAGAATGTCATATGGTCAGATGAAACCAAAATAGAACTTTTTGGTAAAAACTCAACTCGTCATGTTTGGAGGACAAAGAATGCTGAGTTGCATCCAAAGAACACCATACCTACTGTGAAGCATGGGGGTGGAAACATCATGCTTTGGGGCTGTTTTTCTGCAAAGGGACCAGGACGACTGATCCGTGTAAAGGAAAGAATGAATGGGGCCATGTATTGTGAGATTTTGAGTGAAAACCTCCTTCCATCAGCAAGGGCATTGAAGATGAAACGTGGCTGGGTCTTTCAGCATGACAATGATCCCAAACACACCGCCCGGGCAACGATGGAGTGGCTTCGTAAGAAGCATTTCAAGGTCCTGGAGTGGCCTAGCCAGTCTCCAGATCTCAACCCCATAGAAAATCTTTGGAAGGAGTTGAAAGTCCATGTTGCCCAGCGACAGCCCCAAAACATCACTGCTCTAGAGGAGATCTGCATGGAGGAATGGGCCAAAATACCAGCAACAGTGTGTGAAAACCTTGTGAAGACTTACAGAAAATGTTTGACCTGTGTCATTGCCAACAAAGGGTATATAACAAAGTATTGAGAAACTTTTGTTATTGACCAAATACTTATTTTCCACCATAATTTGCAAATAAATTCATTAAAAATCCTACAATGTGATTTTCTGAGAAAAAATTCTCATTTTGTCTGTCATAGTTGACGTGTACCTATGATGAAAATTACAGGCCTCTCTCATCTTTTTAAGTGGGAGAACTTGCACAATTGGTGGCTGACTAAATACTTTTTTCCCCCACTGTATTAAGGCATTCAACTTATCTCTTAAAGCCTCCATTGTACAGAAATGGTATCTAAATCCAAACTGGTTTTCCATCCTATGTTTAAGAGTGGGCTCTTTTCCTTTCTGCAGATTAAAACCTCACATTTTCGGTGGATTGAAAATGGATCCCTGTTTAAAGTATGCTCCTTTTTAAATGAAGTCGTACAGAGTTGGCTACAATTAAAATGTCATCCTCCAGAAAAGACAGATCTAATATTATAGCAAATAATATGGCTAAACTCCAAAAACTCTAAACTACTGATTAAAAAAAAAAAATACAAGAAGGGTATAATATTTATGAAGGACATTGTAAACAAGGATGGTCAAATTATGTCAAGCAACTATCAACAGTGTATGGAGGTGTATGCTCAATACAAAATTATAACCAACTCATTGCGGCTCTGACACACAATTGGAAGAGACAATTACCTAAAGAAGAAATGAAAGAATTAGTCTGTCTGCCACCCATTAACAATCATAAATGGCTTAAAAGTATTAGTATATAAAAACAATCTATCAGTTTCACTTAAAGTCAAAAGGTTTGACAGCAATGCCGAATCAAATTAAAGTCAGTTTGGAACAGGTCTTTGATGTCCCAATGCCTTGGCATCTGGTCTATGAACTGATATGTACTGAACAAAAATATAAACACAACATGTAAAGTGTTGGTCCCATGTTTCATGAGCTGAAATAAAAGATCCCAGAAATGTTCCAAACGCACAAAAAGCTTATTTCTCTCAAATGTTGTGCACACATTTTTTTTTACATCCCTGTTAGTGAGCATTTATCCTTTGTCAAGACAATCCATCCACCTGAGAGGTGTGGCATATCAAGAAGCTGATTAAACAGCATGATCATTACACAGGTGCACCTTATGCTGGGGACAATAAAAGGCCACTAAAATGTGCAGTTTTGTCACCAACACAATGCCACAGATGTCTCAAGTTTTGAGGGAGCGTGCAATTGGCATGCTGACTGCAGGAATGTCCACCAGAGCTGCTGCCAGAGAATGTAATGTTCAATTCTCTACCGTAAGCCGCCTCCAATGTCATTTTAGAGAATTTGGCAACACGTCCAAACGGCCTCACAACCGCAGACCACATGTAACCACGCCAGCCTAGGACCTCCACATCCGGCTTATTCACCTGCAGGATCGTTTGAGACCAGCCACCCGTGCAGCTGATGAAACCGAGGAGTATTTCATTCCGTAATAAACCCTTTTGTGGGGAAAACCCAGTCTGATTGGCAGGGCCTGGCTCCCCAGTGGGTGGGCCTATGCCCTCAAAGGCCCACCCATGGCTGCGCCCCTGCCCAGTCATGTGAAATCCATAGATTAGGGCATAATTAATTTATTTCAATTGACTGATTTACTTATATGAACTGTAACTCAGTAAAATCGTTGAAATTGTTCGTTTCAGTTTAAGCTATTATATAAGATACTTGCTACAAAAAGAATGTTCAATTTATGGGGCATTGAACAGTCAGCCTTGTGCAGACTCTGCCACAAGGAAACAGAATCAATAGAGCATATTTTCTAGTACAGTCCATCGATGGCTCACTATTGGAGTCAGGTACAGGAATGGTTGTTATGTCCTAATATCAGGGATCAGATGGACCTGCAAACTGTATTGTTAGGGGATTTGAAAAACAATGATCAGTCAATGGGAAATATTTGTATGGCAATATTGGCAGAAATGTTACAAATAGGGAGGTTCAAGACCATTCAGTAGTTCAGTAGGACATCACAGTCAAATGGAGGGATGTATGGCATTATACTGGGAAAGATGGGTTAATCTGTGGACATGGGAGGGTTGGAGTTCAGATCAGAATGGCATTATACTGGGAAAGATGGGTTAATCTGTGGACATGGGAGGGTTGGAGTTAAGATCAGAATGGCATTATACTGGGAAAGATGGGTTAATCTGTGGACATGGGAGGGTTGGAGTTAAGATCAGAATGGTATTACTCTGGGAAAGATGGGTTAATCTGTGGACATGGGAGGGTTGGAGTTCAGATCAGAATGAATTGTGATCGGCCGGTGTGGGTGAAAATCCAGCACTTGAAGAAAGTAGAAATTAGGAATATATGTATATGTCACGGAATCAGACGAGGCTGCTCCTCCTCCTTGCTCGGGCAGGTTTCGGCGTTCGTCGTCCCCGGAGTACTAGTTGCCACCGATCTATGTTTCGGTGTTTGACTTGTTTTGTCCTGATCGTGTACACCTGTTCCCCATTATGTTGTATTGTTTCCCCTATTCAACCCTCTGTCGTGCATTGTGTGTTGTGTGTTATTGTATTCGTCTTCGGCAGTGTTAGTGTGGACCTCTGTGACAAGGAGGTTGTTTTCCTCCTTGTATGGAGATGGTTTTCTGCTCTGGTTACTTTCAAGTAAAGTACGTTTCCAGTAAGCTCTGTGTCCTGCGTTTGACTTCGCCTACCGCATTTCACCGTCGCCTTCTGACAGTATAATTATTTAACTACATGTATATGTATAATTATTTAACTACATGTACAGTGGGGAAAATAAGTATTTAGTCAGCCACCAATTGTGCAAGTTCTCCCACTTAAAAAGATGAGAGAGGCCTGTAATTTTCATCATAGGTACATGTCAACTATGACAGACAAATTGAGGAAGAAAAATCCAGAAAATCACATTGTAGGATTTTTAATGAATTTATTTGCAAATTATGGTGGAAAATAAGTATTTGGTCACCTACAAACAAGCAAGATTTCTGGCTCTCACAGACCTGTAACTTCTTCTTTAAGAGGCTCCTCTGTCCTCCACTCGTTACCTGTATTAATGGCACCTGTTTGAACTTGTTATCAATATAAAAGACACCTGTCCACAACCTCAAACAGTCACACTCCAAACTCCACTATGGCCAAGACCAAAGAGCTGTCAAAGGACACCAGAAACAAAATTGTAGACCTGCACCAGGCTGGGTAGACTGAATCTGCAATAGGTAAGCAGCTTGGTTTGAAGAAATCAACTGTGGGAGCAATTTTTTGGAAATGGAAGACATACAAGACCACTGATAATCTCCCTCGATCTGGGGCTCACGCAAGATCTCCCCCGTGGGGTCAAAATGATCACAAGAACGGTGAGCAAAAATCCCAGAACCACACGGGGGGACCTAGTGAATGACCTGCAGAGAGCTGGGACCAAAGTAACAAAGCCTACCATCAGTAACACACTACGCCGCCAGGGTTTCAAATCCTGCAGTGCCAGACGTGTGCCCCTGCTTAAGCCAGTACATGTCCAGGCCCGTCTGAAGTTTGCTAGAGTGCATTTGGATGATCCAGAAGAGGATTGGGAGAATGTCATATGGTCAGATGAAACCAAAATATAACTTTTTGGTAAAAACTCAACTCGTCGTGTTTGGAGGACAAAGAATGCTGAGTTGCATCCAAAGAACACCATACCTACTGTGAAGCATGGGGGTGGAAACAACATGCTTTGGGGCTGTTTTTCTGCAAAGGGACCAGGACGACTGATCCGTGTAAAGGAAAGAATGAATGGGGCCATGTATCGTGAGATTTTGAGTGAAAACCTCCTTCCATCAGCAAGGGCATTGAAGATGAAACGTGGCTGGGTCTTTCAGCATGACAATGATCCCAAACACACCGCCCGGGCAACGAAGGAGTGGCTTCGTAAGAAGCATTTCAAGGTCCTGGAGTGGCCTAGCCAGTCTCCAGATCTCAACCCCATAGAAAATATTTGGAGGGAGTTGAAAGTCCTAGTTGCCCAGCGGCAGCCCCAAAACATCACTGCTCTAGAGGAGATCTGCATGGAGGAATGGGCCAAAATACCAGCAACAGTGTGTGAAAACCTTGTGAAGACTTACAGAAAACGTTTGACCTGTGTCATTGCCAACAAAGGGTATATAACAAAGTATTGAGAAACTTTTGTTATTGACCAAATACTTATTTTCCACCATAATTTGCAAATAAATTCATTAAAAATCCTACAATGTGATTTTCTGGAATTTCTTTCCTCATTTTGTCTGTCATAGTTGACGTGTACCTATGATGAAAATTACAGGCCTCTCTCATCTTTTTAAGTGGGAGAACTTGCACAATTGGTGGCTGACTAAATACTTTTTTTCCCCACTGTATATGTATAATTATTTAACTACAGGTACCATACATGTGAGGGAAAAATAGCTGTAAGTAGCAGTAGAAGTATTGTTGTCTGTTAGTTTACTCCAATCAGGGGAGGGATGATAGGGTTGGGGAAAAAATGTAATAAATACAAATTATTAGAGGGATTAGAAATTATGCAATTAAATTGATAGAACCCACAATCTATCTGCAATATTAAAGCTGATCTACCCCCCACACACAGAAAATAAATGTAAATATTCAGGTATATACGGTTGTACTGGTGACTGACATCGGCATGTTTTCACAGAGTGAATGGATTGATACACAGTTTTCACATTGTATTGGGAACCTCACTTCACATCACCTCACCTCTCCTCTCCTCACCTCATCCACACTCCTTTATCATCATTTCTATTACAGGAGGGTAATGTCCTGTGATGTAATGGTATACAGAAGTGTGTGAATGTTTGTGTGCATAATGTCATCTAAAGGTGTGTTGTCCCACTGAGCATGGTGTCAATTTTAATGCGGTGTGATAATGAAACATCATAGGATCCCAACACCTGCCATTCCTCCTCTCCATTCCTCTTTTCCTCTTATGACCTCAAAGCATCACACATAACACTGTAATAACTGTTCATTTAACCCTGTCTGTTCTGCCATTCCACTCCCTTTACCACTACTGGTCCTACAGCATCACAGACTTAACACCTCTCTCTCTCTCGCTCTCTCTCTCTCTCTCTCTCTCTCTCTCTCTCTCTCTCTCTCTCTCTCTCTCTCTCTCTCTCTCGCTCTCTCTCTCTCTCTCTCTCTCGCTCTCTCTCTCTCTCTCTCTCTCTCTCTCTCTCTCTCTCTCTCTCTCTCTCTCTCTCTCTCTCTCTCTCTCTCTCTCTCTCTCTCTCTCTCTCTCTCTCTCTCTCTCTCTCTCTCTCTCTCTCTCTCTCTCTCTCTCTCTCAGAACACTTCCACATTATACTGAGGGGTTTGAACTACAAGGACAATGGGAAGGATCAGGGTCCAAGTCTGTCTCCTATTATATTGAGGGGTTTGAACTACAAGGACAATGGGAAGGATCAGAGTCCAAGTCTGTCTGCTATTATACTGAGGGGTTTGAACTACAAGGACAATGGGAAGGATCAGGGTCCAAGTCTGTCTGCTATTATACTGAGGGGTTTGAACTACAAGAACAATGGGAAGGATCAGGGTCCAAGTCTGTCTGCTATTATACTGAGGGGTTTGAACTACAAGGACAATGGGAAGGATCAGGGTTCAAGTCTGTCTCCTATTATATTGAGGGGTTTGAACTACAAGAACAATGGGAAGGATCAGGGTCCAAGTCAGTCTCCTATTATACTGAGGGGTTTGAACTACAAGGACAATGGGAAGGATCAGGGTTCAAGTCTGTCTGCTATTATACTGAGGGGTTTGAACTACAAGGACAATGGGAAGGATCAGGGTCCAAGTCTGTCTGCTATTATACTGAGGGGTTTGAACTACAAGGACAATGGGAAGGATCAGGGTCCAAGTCTGTCTGCTATTATACTGAGGGGTTTGAACTACAAGAACAATGGGAAGGATCAGGGTCCAAGTCTGTCTGCTATTATACTGAGGGGTTTGAACTACAAGGACAATGGGAAGGATCAGGGTTCAAGTCTGTCTCCTATTATATTGAGGGGTTTGAACTACAAGAACAATGGGAAGGATCAGGGTCCAAGTCAGTCTCCTATTATACTGAGGGGTTTGAACTACAAGGACAATGGGAAGGATCAGGGTCCAAGTCAGTCTCCTATTATACTGAGGGGTTTGAACTACAAGGACAATGGGAAGGATCAGGGTCCAAGTCTGTCTCCTATTATACTGAGGGGTTTGAACTACAAGGACAATGGGAAGGATCAGGGTCCAAGTCTGTCTCATATTATACTGAGGGGTTTGAACTACAAGGACAATGGGAAGGATCAGGGTTCAAGTCTGTCTCATATTATACTGAGGGGTTTGAACTACAAGGACAATGGGAAGGATCAGGGTCCAAGTCTGTCTCCTATTATACTGAGGGGTTTGAACTACAAGGACAATGGGAAGGATCAGGGTCCAAGTCTGTCTGCTATTATACTGAGGGGTTTGAACTACACGGCCCCAGACAATCTTTCTAAAACAGTTTTTTTTAATCATTACTCAGTTATACAGCCTGTGCAGAGTTACTTTGCTTTCATTGAACAGTAGTACCTGTTAAAGCAACGGACTGAACTGAACTCCAAGTGTCAATTACAGTTTTAATTTGCTTGGTTTCTCTTTTCCAGGCCCACTCAAACTTTCTCACACGCATGCACACATGCACACACACACACGCACACACACACACACACACACACACACACACACACACACACACACACACACACACACACACACACACACACACACACACACACACACACACACACACACACACACACACACACACACACACACACACACACACACACACACACAGGTAAGAGGGTCAGAGGATAAGAGCAGTGACGTCTCCCCTTGTGACTAAAGCGTCCATCAGAACCCAAAATGTGTACGCTTATGCACAGCAGGGTTCTAGAATATTGGACGGTTGGCTTTGATGTTGGACCGTTGGCTTACGTGGTTGTAAATTGTGGGGAGGTGTGCGTTCGGGCTGTGGGTCACCTGTGGATGGTGGTCTCAGATATGCGTAGCTATGTCACAATAGGACACTGGATTATAGCGTCTCTTTGTCTGTGGACTCTGAATTATGCTAAAGCCCAGTGTAGATCAGTTCCACAGTTTTACAGCTACAGTCCCTTCAGAAAGTAATTACACCCCACCTCACTTTTTCCACATTTTGTTGTGTTACAGCCTGATTTTTAAATGGATTAACTAGAAATGTGTTGTCACTTGCCTACACACAATACCCCATAATGTTAAAGTGGAATTATGTTTTTCGAAAATTCTTACACATTAATAAAAAATCTGAAGCTGAAATGTCTTGAGTCAATAAATATTCAACCCCTTTGTTATGGCAAGCCTAAATAAGTTCAGGATAAACTCAGGATAAGTTCAGACTCCCTCTGGAAGGTCCCTCTGTTGAGCAGTGAATTTCAAATACAGATTCAACCACAAAGACCAGGGAGGTTTTCCAATGCCTCACAAAATAGGGCACATATTGAATATCCCTTTGAGCATGGTGAAGTTATTATTTACATTTTGGATGGTGTATCAATACGCACAGTCACTACAAAGATACAGGCGTCCTTCCTAACTCAGTTGCCAGAGAGGAAGGAAACCGTTCAGGATTTCACCATAAGGCCAATGTTGTCCTTCAAACAGTTACAGAGTTTAATGGATATGTTAGCAGAAAACTGAGGATTAATCAACATCGTTGGAGTTAATCCACAATACTAACCTAATTGACAATCCACAATACTAACCTTGTTTTCAACAAGGCACTAAAGTAATACTGCAAAAAATGTGGCAAAACAATTTATTTTTTGTCCTGAATACAAAGTGTGCTGTTTGGGACAAATCCAATACAACATATCACTAAATACCACTTTTTGTATTTTCATTCATAGTGGTAGCTGCACAATGTTATGGGTATGCTTGTAATCGTTAAGGACTGGGGAGTTTTTCAGGATAAAAATAAATGTAATGGAGCTAAGCACAGGCAAAATCCTAGAGGAAAATCTGGTTCAGTCTGCTTTCCTCCAGACACTGGGAGATGAATTCACCATTCAGCAAGACAATAACATAAAACACAAGGCCAAATATACAGTGCAGCTGCTTACCAAGAAGACAGTGAATGTTCCTCAGTGGCCGAGTTACAGTTTTGACTTAAATCTTCTTGTAAATCTATGGCAAGACTTAAAAATAGCTGTCTAGCAATGATCAACAACCAACTTGACAGATCTTCAAGAGTGTTGAAAAGAATAATGGGCAAATGTTGCACAATCCAGGTGTGAAAGCTCTTACAGACTTACCCAGAAACACTCACAGCTGTAATAGCTGCCAAAGGTAATTCTAATATGTATTGACTCAGGGGGTTGAATACTTATCTAATCTTTTTTTGTTATTTTTTTTTACAAATGTTCTACCTTTTCTTCTGCTTTGACATTGCAGAGTGTTTTGTGTAGATCATCGACCAAAAATGACAATTCAATCCATTTTAATTCCACTTTGTAACACAACAAAATGTGGAAAAGGTCAAGGGGTGTGGATCACAGGAGGTTGGTGGCACCTTAACCCTCCCGTTGTCCTAGGGTCAAAATGACTTTAAAGAAAGTATCACTGCCTCCTTCTCACAAATGATCCAAAAAATATAAAAATTAAATAAAGTTGGTTCAACACAGTGGCGGGTCATTTTGACCCTAGGACAACGGGAGGGTTAATTGGGGAGAACGGGCTCGTGTTAATGACTGTAGCGGAATCTGTGGAATGGTATCAAATATATCAAACACAGGGTTTCCATGGTTTCCAGGTGTTTGATGTCATTCCATTTTCTCCGTTCCTGCCATTATTATGAGCCGTTCTCCCCTCAGCAGGCTCCTGTAGTGTGAATACTTTCTGAAGGAACTGTATATTCAATTCAATTCAAAGGGCTTTATTGGCATGGGAAACATATGTCTACATTGACAAAGCAAGTGAAATAGATATACAAAAGTGAAATAAACAATAAAAAAGGAACAGTAAATATTACACTCACAAAAGGAATAGAGACATTTCAAATGTCATATTATGTCTATATACAGTGTTGTAACGATGTGCAAATAATTAAAGTACAAAAGGGAAAATAAATAAACATAAATATGGGTTGTATTTACAATGGTGTTTGTTCTTCACTGGTTGCCCTTTTCTTGTGGCAACAGGTCACAAATCTTGCTGCTGTGATGGCACACTGTGGTATTTCACCCAATAGATATGGGAGTTTGTGGGTATGTGTAATCTGAGGGAAAAATGTGTCTCTAATATGGTCATACGTTTGGCAGGAGGTTAGGAAGTGCAGCTCAGTTTCCACCTCAGTTTTCTTCAGAGAGATACAGATAGTGAGGAGGGTTCAGCCTTATCATTCACATCACATACTAGTTAGAAGACTGTCTAGTTTATCTTCAAACCCACAGTGGTAGATGTAATTAATTAGAGTTCCTATGATTAGAGATCAGTAGAGTTGTGTTTTTAGTGTAGCTCTGTCCTAACTACTCCTTGAACGAGGGAAGAGTCATTATCTTCTGTCACTGTTTTAAAGGAAGGGGCTCGTCCTAAATGCTCTCTGTCTTTCATGACTGTTTCAATTCACTTCCTAGAATTTGGAGGACAAACCTTTTCCTTGTTCTTTGATAGCTGAATGAACTAATTCAGAATAATAGTCTGATGAGCATGCAGCTCCGCTCTGTAGCGCTCCTCTCTGTCTGCTTCACTGTCCCCATGCTGTCTTGTTCTGTTTCTGTTTGAAAAGAGTCCAGGCATGACAAAGAAAGAAATGAAGGAAAAACGCTCAAAAAAAAAAAGGAGGAGAGGAGATGAGTTGCTGCAGTGGAGCGAAAGCAGACAAAAAAACAAAAGCAAAAATCCTTTGATGCTTTCACAAAAGGGAATTTGTGGAGCGTACAATAACATTTTCTAGGCTGGGTTTGTTACTCTGGCCTGCCTGCCTGGCGTGGTTGTATGTTTGTGTGTTTGTGTATGTATGTGTGTGCCTGCCCGGTGGATAACTGTAAGTCGCTCTGGATAAGAGCGTCTGCTAAATGACTAAAATGTAAATGTAAAATAAATCCTGAATAATACTGTTTGTCTAAATCCAGAGAGAGAAAAAAAAGGCCTATTGGTCGGCTGCCACATTCAGGTTTGGTGGGTTGGTTATGTCGTTTAGGCACTGGGCAGACCAGTCAGTGTAGCCTGGGACTGGGCAGACCAGTCAGTATAGCCTGGCACTGGGCAGACCAGTCAGTGTAGCCTGGGACTGGGAATGTATTTACCACACAATGACAGCCCACAACCCAGCACACAGGAAGATGGTGTTTGAGTAATGTACAGAGTAGCCGGTTCACTAATGTATTAGATGTGTAGAATAATGTATGAGCTCCATTTAATCCATAGCGCTGAATCAAATCAAGTCCATTTTGTGTTTGTCACATATTTGTTAAAACAGACCAACAGTGAAATGCTTTACTGGCCCTTCCCAACAATGAAGAGAGAGAAATAGAGATATAACAAATAAATAATAATACCGAAGATCTGCATTGTAGCGCAATTGACATTTAGAGGCAAAGTTCCTGCGTTGGAAGTGGACTGCCATCACGGTAAACGCAGCGTAAGTCCGCTCAATCGGAAATGACCTTTACATTTCAAGCGTGCTATAACGCGGAACTTCCCGCAGTACGGATTGAACCGAGCCCTCTGTGTGTGTGTACATGCATTATGCTGGTGGAGGAATGTGTTGTTGTTCACTAATGAGATGAGATGTGTATTACCAGTAGTATTCTGTATGTTAAATTGTATTAGTACAATGATGGGACTATAGATACATCATGATACCAGTAGTCCTATAGATACATCATGATACCAGTAGTCCTATAGATACATCATGATACCAGTAGTCGTATAGATACATCATGATACCAGTATTCCTATAGATACATCATGATACCAGTAGTCCTATAGATACATCACAATACCAGTAGTCCTATAGATACATCATGGTACCAGTAGTCCTATAGAGACATCATGATACCAGTAGTCCTATAGATAAATAATGATGCCAGTAGTCCTATAGATACACCATGATACCAGTAGTCCTATAGATACATCATGATACCAGTAGTCCTATAGATACATCATGGTACCAGTAGTCCTATAGATACATCATAATACCAGTAGTCCTATAGATACATCATGATACCAGTATTCCTATAGATACATCATGGTACCAGTAGTCCTATAGAGACATCATGATACCAGTAGTCCTATAGATACATCATGATACCAGTAGTCCTATAGATACATCATGATGGGCGGCAGGTAGCTTAGTGGTTAAGAGCGTAGTGTCAGTAACCAAAAGATCGCTGGTTCTGATCCCCGAGCCGACTAGGTGAAAAATCTGTCGATGTGCCCTTGAGCAAGGCACTTAACCCTAATTGCTCCTGTAAGTCGCTCTGGATAACAGTGTCTGCTAAATGACAAAAAAAAATGATACCAGTAGTCCTATAGATAAATCATGATACCAGTAGTCCTATAGATACACCATGGGGGGTGTCACGCCCTGGCCTTGAGAGCCCAGTTTTCTTTAATTTGTTTGGTCAGGGTGTGAATTTCTATGTGTAGATCTAGTTATTGTAGCTCTATGTTGGCCGGGTGTGGTTCCCAATCAGAGGCAGCTGTTGATCGTTGTCTCTGATTGGGGATCATACTTAGGCAGCCAGGTTGCCTACCTTAGTTGTGGGATCTTGTTTCTATGTGTTTGGCTTGTCTGATGTTTAGCCTTTAGAACTTCATGTTACGTTGCTTTTGTTGTTTTGTCGGTGTTTATAAAATAAACGAACATGTACGCATTCCACGCTGCACCTTGGTCCAATACTGTACTCAACGGTCATGATAGGGGGAGTTACAGTGCATTCGGAAAGTATTCAGACCCCTTCCCTTTTTCCACATGTTGTTAAGTTACAGCCTTATTCTGAAATGGATTAAATCAACAGATTCAGATGTGTTTCTTTCAAACAGGTTTTTTTTGACATTTTTGCTAATTTATTACAAATAAAAAACAGAAATACCATATTTACATAAGTATTCTGACCCTTTCCTATGAGACTCGAAATTGAGCTCAGGTGCGTCATGTTTCCATTGATCATCCTTGAGATGTTTCTACAACTTGATTGGAGTCCACCTGTGGGACATTCAATTGATTGGACATGATTTGGAAAGGCACACACCTGTCTTTATAAGGTCGCACAGTTGGGAGTGCATGTAAGAGCAAAAAACAAGTCATGAGGTCGAACGAATTGTCCGTAGAGCGCCGAGAGAGGATTGTGTCGAGGCACAGATCTGGGGAAGGGTACCAAAAAATGTCTGCAGCATTGAAGGTCCCCAAGAACATTCCTAAATGGAAGAAGTTTGGAACCACCAATACTTTTCCTAGAGCTGGCCGCCCGGCCAAACTGAGCAATAGGCGGAGAAGGGACTTGGTCAGGGAGGTGACCAAGAATCCGATGGTCACTCTGACAGAGCTCCAGAGTGTGGAGATGGGAGAACCTTGCAGAAGGACAACCATCTCTGCAGCACTCCACCAATTAGAACTTTATGGTAGAGTGGCCAGACGGAAGCCACTCCTCAGTAAAAGGCACATGACAGCCCGCTTGGAGTTTGCCAAAAGGCACCTAAAGGACTCTCAGACCATGAGAAACAAGATTCTCTGGTCTGATGAAACCAAGATTGAACTCTTTGGCCTGAATGCCAAGTGTCATGTCTGGAGGAAATCTGGCACCATCCCTACGGTGAAGCATGGTGGTGGCAGCATCATGCTGTGGGGATGTTTTTCAGTAGCAGGGACTGGGAGACTAGTCAGGATCGAGGGAAAGATGAATAATGCAAAGTACAGATCCTTGATGAAAATCTGCTCCAGAGCGCTCAGGACCGCAGACTGGGGGCGAAGGTTCACCTTCCAACAGGACAATGACCCTAAGAACACAGCCAAGACAACGCAGGAGTGACTTCGGGACAAGTCTCTGAATGTCCTTGAGTGGCTCAGCCAGATCCCGGACATTAACCCAATTGAACATCTCTGGAGAGACCTGAAATAGCTGTGCCGCAACGCTCCCCATCCAACCTGACAGAGCTTGAGAGGATCTACAGAGAAGAATGGGAGAAACTCCCCAAATACAGGTGTGCCAAGATTGTAGCGTCATACCCAAGAAGACTCAACGCTGTAATTGCTGCCAAAGGTGCTTCAACAAAGTACTGAGTAAAGAGTCTGAATACATACAAACATTTTATATTTCAGTTTTTATTTTGTAATACATTATCAAACATTTCTAAAAACCTGTTTTTGTTTTGTCATTATGGGGTATTGTGTGTAGATTGATGAGGGGAAAAAACAATTTAACAAATGTTAGAATTAGGTTGTAACGTAAAAAAATGTGGATAAAGTCAAGGGGTCTTTCCGAAGGCCCTGTATGTACTTGATGTTTTACCCTTGTGCTACGTACTCATCAATCCACATGTAGACTGAGATGCATTCTAACATCATTCATCTCTGCTATGGAAGAACATGACTTTCTGTTCATCCAGAAACCAGGATGCTGTGTTTGATCACTGTCTTGCCGTTGTAGGTTTATGTACTCTGGGTTTGAAATGGTTTCCTCAGGTTATAATGGCACGTTATTGATTCCTGTCACAAAGAGAGAGAGAGAGAGAGAGAGAATAGAGAGACACAGAGAGAGAGACAGAGAGAGACAGAGAGAGACAGAGAGAGAGAGAGAGAGAGAGAGAGAGAGAGAGAGAGAGAGAGAGAGAGAGAGAGAGAGAGAGAGAGAGAGAGAGAGAGAGAGAGAGAGAGAGAGAGAGAGAGAGAGAATGAGTACAGAGTGTTCAGATGCCAATGAAGATGTCAATGAGACTCTCAATCAGTGTATATGGGAGACGGTCGGAGGCAGCAGATGCTTCTGTAGAAATATTGATCCAGGCCAGACACTCACACTATCTAACTGCTCAATAACCAGCCATTAAATAAAACAACTATTTTCTCATCCTGTTTTCCAGAAGGTTGTAATGGCACTGGAAGGGAGTTATATAGTTGACATGTGGCTGGTACAGCATGTTGCAAAACAGGACATTTCCTTTCAGATGAGATGACAGATGTATAGCTTACACATTCTGTGATGGCTGAAGGCATTGCTGTGTGTGTGTGTGTGTGTGTGTGTGCGTGTGTGTTTATTTTAATAAACTGCACCATGCAGGTAAACATACGTTCATGCAATTACAAGTACACAAACACATGTCATTTTCTATACAGGTTTATTTACAAAATGTATGAAAATTCTCTGTACAGCTCCTCTCTAACAAAGATCAGTAAATCATATACACACATGCAGATTCTGACTCTATAGCAATAGTCACTAAGATGCTTGGCAATTCTCTCTGTGTGAAGTGAACTTACAAAACCAAAGAAACTGGTGATCTAGAATCTGATGTAAGTTAGCTTGTAATAAGTAATTACTGATTTTACATGCAATTTCTTAGAAAAACTGGGAAACCCATCACTCCTTTCTTGTGTAGCCTTAATACATCAATCTAATTTCAATAAATGTACACGTCTCTTTCTTTACAATTGTTTATTTCCTATTTCTTGCCTTCCCTTTTTTTAGAATAGTTTTTCTTTTTTTGTGTAAAACTATCTTTCCACGGTTTTAGGTGATTCATTTTCTTCCTAAATCCTATGGAATCACAGTCTTTTGAAAAGGAAATGTGCTAAGCTTTGAAGACATCCCCTGTAAGTACGTTGTATAAATCAATTTTCTCATTGTAATTATTTATATCATTCATTTATTTCATTTACTAAGTCAATTCACCAAACACTATAATGCTCATAAAATGAAATTTAAATTGAAAGCAAATCATCAAACCGCAGCTTATTCTAAAATGTGTAATTGTTTAGCAAAATACCAAGGTCATCCAAAATACTACTGTTAAAAAGCCATTACTGTTTGGATTGCAGTTCATTTACTTTTGAATGTCCCTTTTGGTGTGGTTTTAATTTATTTTACAGAAGACTTGAATGATTTTAGGTTACATGAAAATCCAGTTATAAGCAGGTGTTCTTTCAGAATAAAAAAAAAAGAGCCTATTTTGGATCGACACTGTGTGAGTTTTCTCTTCATATTCTACACACCATAAAACACACTGGGAGAGTTACTCAACCATGAAACTGCTCAGACAGTCCTCTGCATGCTTTAAAAAAACACATCTGAATCTGTTGGCAGTAAATTGGGATTGTGAGATGGTCTGTTTTAGTTGTGTAAAGCCAAATGCTGCATCTCACATTCATCGCTTTCAAGAGTCCCTTTGTTTGCGTCCGGAATGGCACCCTATTCCCTATGTAGTGCACTTCTTTTGACTAGGGGCTCTAATCATAAGTAGTGCACTATATAGGGAATAGGGTTCCATTTCAGATGCACATTTGACTCACTACCAGTCTATCTCTGAGACTTCAGAAGTACCATAGTTGAGGACAACAACAGCACAGTATCCTTTTGGCTATGGCATATTTAACCAATTGATTCTAATAAGATTCAAATATGTCTTTCAAAAACCAATTCCAAGGTCACAGCAGTATAAAAAGCTATCTTCTAATAATCAGTGACTTACAGTGCCTATAATAAACTTATTTTAAAACACATTTAACCAGTAAAAACCTGGCCTGCAAGAAGAATTAGGATAATCTGATCAAATTCCCTTAGCAGAAAAACCAATTTATCATCTGTCATATCATATTCATCTTCTGTCCGGCTCTTGGACATGTGCTTGGGGTGATGGCTTCTCCTTTTCTCCTCTAATATCATCACAGCGTCTCAAATAAAGTTCCTTAAAACAGATTACGGTATCGATCCTGTCTTTCTGTTTATTTGTCTGATTAGTTGTTTGTTTGTGAGTTCAAGCAAAAAGCGATACCATAGTGATGAGTTGCAATGTTCTAAGTCATTCTGTGAGTCTGTGTCTGTTCCATACATAAGGCACGGGAGGAAACCGCTTGAGTTCTTCATGTCACCAGTCCTGTCGTGTCGTCATTGCAGATTATCGTCGCCATTGCCGCCAGGAGAGGATTTAGTTGCAGTTGAGGAAACCCCCATCCTGATGTGATCCTGTCATTTAATCATAGGGTCAATAGTCACAGTCGTTCGTAAGGGTCTAGCTGATGCACCTGAAGGAAGTAGAGACATAGGGAGGATCTCAATTGCATTTCATTGATTCCTTGCGTCCTCTCTCCTCGCCTCCTCAAAACCAATTGGATGAGAAGTCAGATGTCCCTCCCCTCTGACCTTCTCACCCAATGGGTTTTGAGGAGTTGAGGAGAGAGGATCCAAGGAATCAATGAATGCAATTGAGATTCTCACACAGAGACACATGGGTAATAGGCCTGTTAAAATGGTGGATGAGATGAGATGTGTCATTAGGTTGGAATGGTTGAGTCATGATGATGTGTTACTTGGGACATTAGCTTAGCTATAAGCGATTTGCAGATGCCGCTAGCATATTCTACTGAGTAAACTAAAACCTTAAGTGTTTACGAGATAAAGATAAATATTTTTGATGGGTTAATCAAAAAAAATAACATGTTGATTTCAATTAACTGTTTGTGGTGTCAAGAACACCACGGTGCAGGTTTTTTTCTGGATCAAAAAGGGGCGTGGCAGGGGGAGCCAGGGGGCGTGGCAGGGGACGTGAAATGGGGCGTGGCCGGCCCGTTGGGAGGCTGAATTGTAATAATTTATAGGGCCCCATCTTGGCCGTGTAGAGAAATATTTGCATTTTAAGCCAATTTCCTGCAAATCTACATATTCTGCCATGGAACTGAGACAACATTTAGCAGTTTTACAACTAATTTCCTTCAATTTTATGCATTTTGCCATGGCTAATGCTGTGTTATTTTGATCAAACATAAAAACAAAATCTATTCTGCAAAATTCATTTTTGTAATTTTTTATGTACAATTCTCCCTGTCTAGCTTTTATGTTGGTGATTGTTAGTTCTCAAATATTATATTATTAAAGAATATGTAGGTCCATTATCTATTCTACATACTTTATATCTGGTTTTAATCGCTTAAGTTTACACTGGAAAAAAATGTCCAATCCCGAAAATGTATTTAAAATTATGATAATACTTTTTTTACACTGTTTGGACTCAGGCCACCCGAAAAAACGCTTAACAATGTCAAGTCAACAAAAGTCTTCGGGAATTGTAAATGTAATGTTGGGTTGTCTATTGTGGGTATGTTCAAGTCAAGAGTGACAAAGTGTTACGAAATCACACCAAACAGCTTGACAACAACACAAAACAAACAAATGAATCATTCAACACCAACGACGCCACCAGAGGAAACCAACTGAATGATTCAGATGTCGCAGAGAGAGAATCAGGAAGAGAGCAGCATCGTCATTACCCTTAGATCTTAACGCTGTCTGTCCCATACACGTTGTAGCCTTCTCTGTATGTGGCAAAGTTCTGGGGGTTGGTCGGGGGAGCTGGCTTAAATTTCTCAGCATTCTTTGCTAGTTTGAGCCGTTTGGTTTCTGCACGTGACTTGTAACAGAACTCAATCAGAGCCACCATCATGGCCAGCCCCAGCCCTCCAACCAGAATATAGAAGACTCCAGCCACATTGCTCAGGCTGAGAGCACTTGTCTTGTCCTGGGGAAGGTGAAGAACATAGTTAGAGGGTTTGCGGTGGAGAGAGTTCTGCAGAGGACAGTGCAGCCTACCAGTGTGCCAACAAAGCAGAGTATCTATAGGCCTCAAACTGATCCTTACAGAGTCTTGTTGAAATAACAGTCAAAGACCTAACACTCAGAACTCACGTGGATACTCTACAACAAGACCCTCCTACAAACTGTCTCTCTCTGAGACAGAAACGTTTCTGATGCTACCAATGGCAGATCATACTACAGACGCCAGAGGCTAACAGCAACAGAAGGTTGACAAAGTAAAGGATGGCTGAGGTTGACTCTAGAAGAGGTCTAGATTGGACTGGCTTTCCTATAGTGGTCCAAGAAGTTTTGAGGAACATCTGAACACAATAGTCAGACCACTCTCCAATGAAGGAGAGACAAGTCACCTCTTTAGTTTGATCTAGGTGAATGTAGAGCTTTCCCTACTCTACAGGTCTTCTTCCATATAGGAAGCTGCGGTCAGTAACTCACAGGTCAACATTTCAAGACATGTCCTGAATAAAAATGTATTGGTACACTTTGATACTGTGTAGTCAAATCTCTCTGACATCAAAAAATAAAATAAAAAGTAAATTGTTAAGAACGGAATCAAACCATTTTGCTGCTGCTTACTTCCCAAACATGTTTATAAAAATGTTGTTCATGAGAGTTTTACCATTTGCAGTTTAACACTTTGAGGTTTGACTGAGGTTATCTCTGTGGTAATATGTAGCTAAGCCGTCGAGGGTACGGACACTGATCTGTTAGTTCATTGGCCTGGCTATGGTCTCAGAGGGTTAAATATAGGTTTATTGCATTCTTAGACTTCATATGGGGTGGAAACAACGAGATCTCTTCATTGCAACTCCTTGCTCAGACAAAGACTTGAAAAACACCCCACAGTGTCATAATGTCTTCCTGAAGTTAAATGGAAGCAATTGATCACAACAAGAACACTTTGTTTGTTTACTACACCACATGAGGTTAAAGAACCCAATAGATACATTTCTATGCAAACTAGTAACAACACAGATAAATCCCATTTTAATTAAAAGTTTAGTAAATAGAAACAGCAGCAGAATGGTAAGAATATTATGAGTGTGAAGTGTGAAAACGTGTCAACAGCTAGTCAACAACTATTCAATGATGGTGTTTGATTATTTTACACATTTACAATTTCCACAAGCATACTCTAAGGTAATTTACCATTAAATTTTTTGTTACATGTATGTGGCAGAATTTTGTTTTTTGTTTTGTTTGTATAATAAAATAAGAAAAGAAGGGTAGGGGGATATAGAGTATAGCTAATATAGATGTTTCAGTATAGTTTAGTATTTCTTTGCATATGAACAGTACGTCAAAATGCAACTGGGAATCAACACAAAAGACCATCGGAGACTGACCTTACTTCCAGAGTCCTTGGTTCCACATTCACCCTTATCGTACCACCATTTGTTTTTCAGCTTGTCTAAGATGCCTTGTTCACTGAGTTTCAATACGGCAAGGTTTACAGGAGTTCTTCACGTGAGAAATAACATAAATAACATCATATTATGTTATTTTATGTTATTCATAACTTCATATATTGCATAACTTCATAACAAAGCGATCGAGCAGGACTCCTGGCCATTGTCACATCACAGAGAGCAGGCATTCTAGTGTATTACCTTGTCATCATTGACCAGCCCTAGTCTAGGGCCAGGGCCTGCTCCTATCGCTTCGAGTAATCGGCAGACGCTGGTAACAGGACCAGCAGGTACTGACTGTACACTCTGCTGGTCTGGGAGTATCTAAACCTGAGGAAGGTATTTGTTTGTGGGGACAGCAGGGTAGCTTTCTGACCAGCACTTAACACGTTCTATCCAACTAGAACCATCTCTTGACTAACAATAACAGTAAAGGACTACAACTACAACCTGATATTTTCCGAGGCGGTAGAAGCAGAGGGTAGAGCAGAGGGTAGAAGACCTCCTACTGAAACATCAAAGGGTGTCTCTGAGCTTTGGTTGCAAAGACAACATGAACATTGAAAACTTCGGACACACTAATAACGGCGTGTATCTTGACATTAAAGAAGGCATTAAAACACTGAATAAAGCCAGACGTGTTTAACATCAATCATTTCATAATAACTTGTGCTATTTATTGGTGGGAACACCAGTGTTGTTGTAGCCTTTACTACATTCGCTTACAAGGGGGATTACTGTCAACCGAACCAAGCTGCAGCTTTATTACCGCTGGTTAAGCTCAGCTTTGACACATCAGGGGAATAATACATGTGGTTTCTCTCTGTAATATGGTTTCATCAGAGGAAACTGAGAGGTAATAATCATGTGTTAAAATTTTGAATTGAAGGTACAACTGACAAAGTGTCTGTTACTTAACATTAACTATTTACCTGTGCAAGATACATGCCACAATGTTATGTGTGGAGTGCTCTACTCTATAGCCCCTATAGAAACTGACTGGTGGTGCTCTACTCTATATCCCCTATAGAAACAGACTGGTGGTGCTCTACTCTATATCCCCTATAGAAACAGACTGGTGGTGCTCTACTCTATCTCCCCTATAGAAACAGACTGGTGGTGCTCTACTCTATATCCCCTATAGAAACAGACTGGTGGTGCTCTACTCTATATCCCCTATAGAAACAGACTGGTGGTGCTCTACTCTATATCCCCTATAGAAACAGACTGGTGGTGCTCTACTCTATAGCCCCCTATAGAAACAGACTGGTGGTGCTCTACTCTGTAGCCCCTATAGAAACTGACTGGTGGTGCTCTACTCTATATCCCCCTATAGAAACAGACTGGTGGTGCTCTACTCTATAGCCCCTATAGAAACAGACTGGTGGTGCTCTACTCTATATCCCCTATAGAAACAGACTGGTGGTGCTCTACTCTATAGCCCCTATAGAAACAGACTGGTGGTGCTCTACTCTATAGCCCCTATAGAAACAGACTGGTGGTGCTCTACTCTATATCCCCTATAGAAACAGACTGGTGGTGCTCTACTCTATAGCCTCTATATAAACAGACTGGTGGTGCTCTACTCTATATCCCCTATAGAAAAAGACTGGTGGTGCTCTACTCTATAGCCCCTATAGAAACAGACTGGTGGTGCTCTACTCTATAGCCCCTATAGAAACAGACTGGTGGTGCTCTACTCTATATCCCCTATAGAAACAGACTGGTGGTGCTCTACTCTATATCCCCCTATAGAAAACAGACTGGTGGTGCTCTACTCTATAGCCCCTATAGAAACTGACTGGTGGTGCTCTACTCTATATCCCCTATAGAAACATACTGGTGGTGCTCTACTCTAGATCCCTATAGAAACAGACTGGTGGTGCTCTACTCTATAGCCCCTATAGAAACAGACTGGTGGTGCTCTACTCTATATCCCCTATAGAAACAGACTGGTGGTGCTCTACTCTATATCCCCTATAGAAACAGACTGGTGGTGCTCTACTCTATATCCCCTATAGAAACAGACTGGTGGTGCTCTACTCTATATCCCCTATAGAAACAGACTGGTGGTGCTCTACTCTATATCCCCTATAGAAACAGACTGGTGGTGCTCTACTCTATAGCCCCTATAGAAACAGACTGGTGGTGCTCTACTCTATAGCCCCTATAGAAACAGACTGGTGGTGCTCTACACTATAGCCCCTATAGAAACAGACTGGTGGTGCTCTACTCTATAGCCCCTATAGAAACAGACTGGTGGTGCTCTACTCTATAGCCCCCTATAGAAACAGACTGGTGGTGCTCTACTCTATAGCCCCTATAGAAACAGACTGGTGGTGCTCTACTCTATATCCCCTATAGAAACAGACTGGTGGTGCTCTACTCTATATCCCCTATAGAAACAGACTGGTGGTGCTCTACTCTATAGCCCCTATAGAAACAGACTGGTGGTGCTCTACTCTATAGCCCCCTATAGAAACTGACTGGTGGTGCTCTACTCTATATCCCCTATAGAAACAGACTGGTGGTGCTCTACTCTATAGCCCCTATAGAAACAGACTGGTGGTGCTCTACTCTATATCCCCTATAGAAACAGACTGGTGGTGCTCTACTCTATATCCCCTATAGAAACAGACTGGTGGTGCTCTACTCTATAGCCCCTATAGAAACAGACTGGTGGTGCTCTACTCTATAGCCCCTATAGAAACAGACTGGTGGTGCTCTACCTATAGTCCCTATAGAAACAGACTGGTGGTGCTCTACTCTATATCCCCTATAGAAACAGACTGGTGGTGCTCTACTCTATATCCCCTATAGAAACAGACTGGTGGTGCTCTACTCTATAGCCCCTATAGAAACAGACTGGTGGTGCTCTACTCTATATCCCCTATAGAAACAGACTGGTGGTGCTCTACACTATAGCCTCTATAGAAACAGACTGGTGGTGCTCTACTCTATATCCCCCATAGAAACAGACTGGTGGTGCTCTACTCTATAGCCCCTATAGAAACAGACTGGTGGTGCTCTACTCTATATCCCCTATAGAAACAGACTGGTGGTGCTCTACTCTATAGCCCCTATAGAAACAGACTGGTGGTGCTCTACTCTATAACCCCTATAGAAACAGACTGGTGGTGCTCTACTCTATATCCCCTATAGAAACAGACTGGTGGTGCTCTACTCTATAGCCCCTATAGAAACAGACTGGTGGTGCTCTACTCTATATCCCCTATAGAAACAGACTGGTGGTGCTCTACTCTATATCCCCTATAGAAACAGACTGGTGGTGCTCTACTCTATATCCCCTATAGAAACATACTGGTGGTGCTCTACTCTATATCCCCTATAGAAACAGACTGGTGGTGCTCTACTCTATATCCCCTATAGAAACAGACTGGTGGTGCTCTACTCTATATCCCCTATAGAAACAGACTGGTGGTGCTCTACTCTATAGCCCCTATAGAAACTGACTGGTGGTGCTCTACTCTATATCCCCTATAGAAACTGACTGGTGGTGCTCTACTCTATAGCCCCTATAGAAACAGACTGGTGGTGCTCTACTCTATAGCCCCCTATAGAAACAGACTGGTGGTGCTCTACTCTATAGCCCCTATAGAAACAGACTGGTGGTGCTCTACTCTATAGCCCCTATAGAAACAGACTGGTGGTGCTCTACTCTATAGTCCCTATAGAAACAGATTGGTGGTGCTCTACTCTATAGCCCCTATAGAAACAGACTGGTGGTGCTCTACTCTATAGCCCCTATAGAAACAGACTGGTGGTGCTCTACTCTATAGCCCCTATAGAAACAGACTGGTGGTGCTCTACTCTATAGCCCCTATAGAAACAGACTGGTGGTGCTCTACTCTATATCCCCATAGAAACAGACTGGTGGTGCTCTACTCTATAGCCCCTATAGAAACAGACTGGTGGTGCTCTACTCTATAGCCCCTATAGAAACAGACTGGTGGTGCTCTACTCTATATCCCCTATAGAAACAGACTGGTGGTGCTCTACTCTATAGCCTCTATATAAACAGACTGGTGGTGCTCTACTCTATATCCCCTATAGAAAAAGACTGGTGGTGCTCTACTCTATAGCCCCTATAGAAACAGACTGGTGGTGCTCTACTCTATCTCCCCTATAGAAACAGACTGGTGGTGCTCTACTCTATATCCCCTATAGAAACAGACTGGTGGTGCTCTACTCTATATCCCCTATAGAAACAGACTGGTGGTGCTCTACTCTATATCCCCTATAGAAACAGACTGGTGGTGCTCTACTCTATAGCCCCTATAGAAACAGACTGGTGGTGCTCTACTCTGTAGCCCCTATAGAAACTGACGGGTGGTGCTCTACTCTATATCCCCTATAGAAACAGACTGGTGGTGCTCTACTCTATAGCCCCTATAGAAACAGACTGGTGGTGCTCTACTCTATATCCCTATAGAAACAGACTGGTGGTGCTCTACTCTATAGCCCCTATAGAAACAGACTGGTGGTGCTCTACTCTATAGCCCCTATAGAAACAGACTGGTGGTGCTCTACTCTATAGCCCCTATAGAAACAGACTGGTGGTGCTCTACTCTATAGCCTCTATATAAACAGACTGGTGGTGCTCTACTCTATATCCCCTATAGAAAAAGACTGGTGGTGCTCTACTCTATAGCCCCTATAGAAACAGACTGGTGGTGCTCTACTCTATAGCCCCTATAGAAACAGACTGGTGGTGCTCTACTCTATATCCCCTATAGAAACAGACTGGTGGTGCTCTACACTATATCCCCTATAGAAACAGACTGGTGGTGCTCTACTCTATAGCCCCTATAGAAACTGACTGGTGGTGCTCTACTCTATATCCCCTATAGAAACATACTGGTGGTGCTCTACTCTAGATCCCCTATAGAAACAGACTGGTGGTGCTCTACTCTATAGCCCCTATAGAAACAGACTGGTGGTGCTCTACTCTATATCCCCTATAGAAACAGACTGGTGGTGCTCTACTCTATATCCCCTATAGAAACAGACTGGTGGTGCTCTACTCTATATCCCCTATAGAAACAGACTGGTGGTGCTCTACTCTATATCCCCTATAGAAACAGACTGGTGGTGCTCTACTCTATATCCCCTATAGAAACAGACTGGTGGTGCTCTACTCTATAGCCCCTATAGAAACAGACTGGTGGTGCTCTACTCTATAGCCCCTATAGAAACAGACTGGTGGTGCTCTACACTATAGCCCCTATAGAAACAGACTGGTGGTGCTCTACTCTATAGCCCCTATAGAAACAGACTGGTGGTGCTCTACTCTATAGCCCCTATAGAAACAGACTGGTGGTGCTCTACTCTATAGCCCCTATAGAAACAGACTGGTGGTGCTCTACTCTATATCCCCTATAGAAACAGACTGGTGGTGCTCTACTCTATATCCCCTATAGAAACAGACTGGTGGTGCTCTACTCTATAGCCCCTATAGAAACAGACTGGTGGTGCTCTACTCTATATCCCCCTATAGAAACTGACTGGTGGTGCTCTACTCTATATCCCCTATAGAAACAGACTGGTGGTGCTCTACTCTATAGCCCCTATAGAAACAGACTGGTGGTGCTCTACTCTATATCCCCTATAGAAACAGACTGGTGGTGCTCTACTCTATATCCCCTATAGAAACAGACTGGTGGTGCTCTACTCTATAGCCCCTATAGAAACAGACTGGTGGTGCTCTACTCTATAGCCCCTATAGAAACAGACTGGTGGTGCTCTACTCTATAGCCCATATAGAAACAGACTGGTGGTGCTCTACTCTATATCCCCTATAGAAACAGACTGGTGGTGCTCTACTCTATATCCCCTATAGAAACAGACTGGTGGTGCTCTACTCTATAGCCCCTATAGAAACAGACTGGTGGTGCTCTACTCTATATCCCCTATAGAAACAGACTGGTGGTGCTCTACACTATAGCCTCTATAGAAACAGACTGGTGGTGCTCTACTCTATATCCCCTATAGAAACAGACTGGTGGTGCTCTACTCTATAGCCCCTATAGAAACAGACTGGTGGTGCTCTACTCTATAGCCCCTATAGAAACAGACTGGTGGTGCTCTACTCTATAGCCCCTATAGAAACAGACTGGTGGTGCTCTACTCTATATCCCCTATAGAAACAGACTGGTGGTGCTCTACTCTATATCCCCTATAGAAACAGACTGGTGGTGCTCTACTCTATAGCCCATATAGAAACAGACTGGTGGTGCTCTACTCTATATCCCCTATAGAAACAGACTGGTGGTGCTCTACTCTATATCCCCTATAGAAACAGACTGGTGGTGCTCTACTCTATATCCCCTATAGAAACAGACTGGTGGTGCTCTACTCTATATCCCCTATAGAAACAGACTGGTGGTGCTCTACTCTATATCCCCTATAGAAACAGACTGGTGGTGCTCTACTCTATAGCCCCTATAGAAACAGACTGGTGGTGCTCTACTCTATAACCCCTATAGAAACAGACTGGTGGTGCTCTACTCTATATCCCTATAGAAACAGACTGGTGGTGCTCTACTCTATAGCCCCTATAGAAACAGACTGGTAGTGCTCTACCTATATCCCCTATAGAAACAGACTGGTGGTGCTCTACTCCATATCCCCTATAGAAACAGACTGGTGGTGCTCTACTCTATATCCCTATAGAAACATACTGGTGGTGCTCTACTCTATATCCCCTATAGAAACAGACTGGTGGTGCTCTACTCTATATCCCCTATAGAAACAGACTGGTGGTGCTCTACTCTATATCCCCTATAGAAACAGACTGGTGGTGCTCTACTCTATAGCCCCTATAGAAACTGACTGGTGGTGCTCTACTCTATATCCCCTATAGAAACTGACTGGTGGTGCTCTACTCTATAGCCCCTATAGAAACAGACTGGTGGTGCTCTACTCTATAGCCCCTATAGAAACAGACTGGTGGTGCTCACTCTATAGCCCCTATAGAAACAGACTGGTGGTGCTCTACTCTATAGCCCCTATAGAAACAGACTGGTGGTGCTCTACTCTATAGTCCCTATAGAAACAGACTGGTGGTGCTCTACTCTATAGCCCCTATAGAAACAGACTGGTGGTGCTCTACTCTATAGCCCCCTATAGAAACAGACTGGTGGTGCTCTACTCTATAGCCCCTATAGAAACAGACTGGTGGTGCTCTACTCTATATCCCCTATAGAAACAGACTGGTGGTGCTCTACTCTATATCCCCTATAGAAACAGACTGGTGGTGCTCTACTCTATATCCCCTATAGAAACAGACTGGTGGTGCTCTACTCTATAGCCCCTATAGAAACAGACTGGTGGTGCTCTACTCTATATCCCCTATAGAAACAGACTGGTGGTGCTCTACTCTATATCCCCTATAGAAACAGACTGGTGGTGCTCTACTCTATAGCCCCTATAGAAACAGACTGGTGGTGCTCTACTCTATAGCCCCTATAGAAACAGACTGGTGGTGCTCTTACTCTATATCCCCTATAGAAACAGACTGGTGGTGCTCTACTCTATAGTCCCTATAGAAACAGATTGGTGGTGCTCTACTCTATAGCCCCTATAGAAACAGACTGGTGGTGCTCTACTCTATATCCCCTATAGAAACAGACTGGTGGTGCTCTACTCTATAGCCCCTATAGAAACAGACTGGTGGTGCTCTACTCTATAGCCCCTATAGAAACAGACTGGTGGTGCTCTACTCTATATCCCCTATAGAAACAGACTGGTGGTGCTCTACTCTATAGTCCCTATAGAAACAGATTGGTGGTGCTCTACTCTATAGCCCCTATAGAAACAGACTGGTGGTGCTCTACTCTATAGCCCCTATAGAAACAGACTGGTGGTGCTCTACTCTATAGCCCCTATAGAAACAGACTGGTGGTGCTCTACTCTATATCCCCTATAGAAACAGACTGGTGGTGCTCTACTCTATATCCCCTATAGAAACAGACTGGTGGTGCTCTACTTCTACTCTATAGCCCCTATAGAAACAGACTGGTGGTGCTCTACTCTATAGCCCCTATAGAAACAGACTGTTGGTGCTCTACTCTATAGCCCCTATAGAAACAGACTGGTGGTGCTCTACTCTATAGCCCCTATAGAAACAGACTGGTGGTGCTCTACTCTATATCCCCTATAGAAACAGACTGGTGGTGCTCTACTCTATAGCCCCTATAGAAACAGACTGGTGGTGCTCTACTCTATAGCCCCTATAGAAACATACTGGTGGTGCTCCACTCTATATCCCCTATAGAAACAGACTGGTGGTGCTCTACTCTATAGCCCCTATAGAAACAGACTGGTGGTGCTCTACTCTATAGCCCCTATAGAAACAGACTGGTGGTGCTCTACTCTATAGCCCCTATAGAAACAGACTGGTGGTGCTCTACTCTATATCCCCTATAGAAACAGACTGGTGGTGCTCTACTCTATAGCCCCTATAGAAACAGACTGGTGGTGCTCTACTCTATAGCCCCTATAGAAACTGACTGGTGGTGCTCTACTCTATATCCCCTATAGAAACAGACTGGTGGTGCTCTACTCTATAGCCTCTATAGAAACAGACTGGTGGTGCTCTACTCTATATCCCCTATAGAAACAGACTGGTGGTGCTCTACTCTATATCCCCTATAGAAACAGACTGGTGGTGCTCTACTCTATAGCCCCTATAGAAACAGACTGGTGGTGCTCTACTCTATCTCCCCTATAGAAACAGACTGGTGGTGCTCTACTCTATATCCCCTATAGAAACAGACTGGTGGTGCTCTACTCTATATCCCCTATAGAAACAGACTGGTGGTGCTCTACTCTATATCCCCTATAGAAACAGACTGGTGGTGCTCTACTCTATAGCCCCTATAGAAACAGACTGGTGGTGCTCTACTCTGTAGCCCCTATAGAAACTGACGGGTGGTGCTCTACTCTATATCCCCTATAGAAACAGACTGGTGGTGCTCTACTCTATAGCCCCTATAGAAACAGACTGGTGGTGCTCTACTCTATATCCCCTATAGAAACAGACTGGTGGTGCTCTACTCTATAGCCCCTATAGAAACAGACTGGTGGTGCTCTACTCTATAGCCCCTATAGAAACAGACTGGTGGTGCTCTACTCTATATCCCCTATAGAAACAGACTGGTGGTGCTCTACTCTATAGCCTCTATATAAACAGACTGGTGGTGCTCTACTCTCTATATCCCCTATAGAAAAGACTGGTGGTGCTCTACTCTATAGCCCCTATAGAAACAGACTGGTGGTGCTCTACTCTATAGCCCCCTATAGAAACAGACTGGTGGTGCTCTACTCTATATCCCCTATAGAAACAGACTGGTGGTGCTCTACACTATATCCCCTATAGAAACAGACTGGTGGTGCTCTACTCTATAGCCCCTATAGAAACTGACTGGTGGTGCTCTACTCATATCCCCTATAGAAACATACTGGTGGTGCTCTACTCTAGATCCCCTATAGAAACAGACTGGTGGTGCTCTACTCTATAGCCCCTATAGAAACAGACTGGTGGTGCTCTACTCTATATCCCCTATAGAAACAGACTGGTGGTGCTCTACTCTATATCCCCTATAGAAACAGACTGGTGGTGCTCTACTCTATATCCCCTATAGAAACAGACTGGTGGTGCTCTACTCTATATCCCCTATAGAAACAGACTGGTGGTGCTCTACTCTATATCCCCTATAGAAACAGACTGGTGGTGCTCTACTCTATAGCCCCTATAGAAACAGACTGGTGGTGCTCTACTCTATAGCCCCTATAGAAACAGACTGGTGGTGCTCTACACTATAGCCCCTATAGAAACAGACTGGTGGTGCTCTACTCTATAGCCCCTATAGAAACAGACTGGTGGTGCTCTACTCTATAGCCCCTATAGAAACAGACTGGTGGTGCTCTACTCTATAGCCCCTATAGAAACAGACTGGTGGTGCTCTACTCTATATCCCCTATAGAAACAGACTGGTGGTGCTCTACTATATATCCCCTATAGAAACAGACTGGTGGTGCTCTACTCTATAGCCCCTATAGAAACAGACTGGTGGTGCTCTACTCATATCCCCTATAGAAACTGACTGGTGGTGCTCTACTCTATATCCCCCTATAGAAACAGACTGGTGGTGCTCTACTCTATAGCCCCCATAGAAACAGACTGGTGGTGCTCTACTCTATAGCCCCTATAGAAACAGACTGGTGGTGCTCTACTCTATATCCCCTATAGAAACAGACTGGTGGTGCTCTACTCTATAGCCCCTATAGAAACAGACTGGTGGTGCTCTACTCTATAGCCCCTATAGAAACAGACTGGTGGTGCTCTACTCTATAGCCCCATAGAAACAGACTGGTGGTGCTCTACTCTATATCCCCTATAGAAACAGACTGGTGGTGCTCTACTCTATATCCCCTATAGAAACAGACTGGTGGTGCTCTACTCTATAGCCCCTATAGAAACAGACTGGTGGTGCTCTACTCTATATCCCCTATAGAAACAGACTGGTGGTGCTCTACACTATAGCCTCTATAGAAACAGACTGGTGGTGCTCTACTCTATATCCCCTATAGAAACAGACTGGTGGTGCTCTACTCATAGCCCCTATAGAAACAGACTGGTGGTGCTCTACTCTATAGCCCCTATAGAAACAGACTGGTGGTGCTCTACTCTATAGCCCCTATAGAAACAGACTGGTGGTGCTCTACTCTATATCCCTATAGAAACAGACTGGTGGTGCTCTACTCTATAGCCCCTATAGAAACAGACTGGTGGTGCTCTACTCTATAGCCCCTATAGAAACAGACTGGTGGTGCTCTACTCTATATCCCCTATAGAAACAGACTGGTGGTGCTCTACTCTATATCCCCTATAGAAACAGACTGGTGGTGCTCTACTCTATATCCCCTATAGAAACAGACTGGTGGTGCTCTACTCTATATCCCCTATAGAAACAGACTGGTGGTGCTCTACTCTATATCCCCTATAGAAACAGACTGGTGGTGCTCTACTCTATAGCCCCTATAGAAACAGACTGGTGGTGCTCTACTCTATAGCCCCTATAGAAACAGACTGGTGGTGCTCTACTCTATAGCCCCTATAGAAACAGACTGGTGGTGCTCTACTCTATATCCCCTATAGAAACAGACTGGTGGTGCTCTACTCTATCCCCCTATAGAAACAGACTGGTGAGTGCTCTACTCCATATCCCCTATAGAAACAGACTGGTGGTGCTCTACTCTATATCCCCCTATAGAAACAGACTGGTGGTGCTCTACTCTATATCCCCTATAGAAACAGACTGGTGGTGCTCTACTCTATATCCCCATAGAAACAGACTGGTGGTGCTCTACTCTATATCCCCTATAGAAACAGACTGGTGGTGCTCTACTCTATATCCCCTATAGAAACTGACTGGTGGTGCTCTACTCTATAGCCCCTATAGAAACAGACTGGTGGTGCTCTACTCTATAGCCCCTATAGAAACAGACTGGTGGTGCTCTACTCTATAGCCCCTATAGAAACAGACTGGTGGTGCTCTACTCTATAGCCCCCTATAGAAACAGACTGGTGGTGCTCTACTCTATAGCCCCTATAGAAACAGACTGGTGGTGCTCTACCTATAGTCCCTATAGAAACAGACTGGTGGTGCTCTACCTATAGCCCCTATAGAAACAGACTGGTGGTGCTTACTCTATAGCCCCCTATAGAAACAGACTGGTGGTGCTCTACTCTATATCCCCTATAGAAACAGACTGGTGGTGCTCTACTCTATATCCCCTATAGAAACAGACTGGTGGTGCTCTACTCTATATCCCCTATAGAAACAGACTGGTGGTGCTCTACTCTATACCCCTATAGAAACAGACTGGTGGTGCTCTACTCTATATCCCCTATAGAAACAGACTGGTGGTGCTCTACTCTATATCCCCTATAGAAACAGACTGGTGGTGCTCTACTCTATATCCCCTATAGAAACAGACTGGTGGTGCTCTACTCTATATCCCCTATAGAAACAGACTGGTGGTGCTCTACTCTATATCCCCTATAGAAACAGACTGGTGGTGCTCTACTCTATATCCCCTATAGAAACAGACTGGTGGTGCTCTACTCTATATCCCCTATAGAAACAGACTGGTGGTGCTCTACTCTATAGCCCCTATAGAAACAGACTGGTGGTGCTCTACCCTATAGCCCCTATAGAAACAGACTGGTGGTGCTCTACTCTATAGCCCCTATAGAAACAGACTGGTGGTGCTCTACTCTATAGCCCCTATAGAAACAGACTGGTGGTGCTCTACTCTATAGTCCCTATAGAAACAGACTGGTGGTGCTCTACTCTATAGCCCCTATAGAAACAGACTGGTGGTGCTCTACTCTATAGCCCCTATAGAAACAGACTGGTGGTGCTCTACTCTATAGCCCCTATAGAAACAGACTGGTGGTGCTCTACTCTATATCCCCTATAGAAACAGACTGGTGGTGCTCTACTCTATATCCCCTATAGAAACAGACTGGTGGTGCTCTACTCTATATCCCCTATAGAAACAGACTGGTGGTGCTCTACCTATAGCCCCTATAGAAACAGACTGGTGGTGCTCTACTCTATATCCCCTATAGAAACAGACTGGTGGTGCTCTACTCTATATCCCCTATAGAAACAGACTGGTGGTTGCTCTACTCTATAGCCCCTATAGAAACAGACTGGTGGTGCTCTACTCTATAGCCCCTATAGAAACAGACTGGTGGTGCTCTACTCTATATCCCCTATAGAAACAGACTGGTGGTGCTCTACTCTACTAGTCCCTATAGAAACAGATTGGTGGTGCTCTACTCTATAGCCCCTATAGAAACAGACTGGTGGTGCTCTACTCTATATCCCCTATAGAAACAGACTGGTGGTGCTCTACTCTATAGCCCTATAGAAACAGACTGGTGGTGCTCTACTCTATAGCCCCTATAGAAACAGACTGGTGGTGCTCTACTCTATATCCCCTATAGAAACAGACTGGTGGTGCTCTACTCTATAGTCCCCTATAGAAACAGACTGGTGGTGCTCTACTCTATAGCCCCATAGAAACAGACTGGTGGTGCTCTACTCTATAGCCCCTATAGAAACAGACTGGTGGTGCTCTACTCTATAGCCCCTATAGAAACAGACTGGTGGTGCTCTACTCTATATCCCCTATAGAAACAGACTGGTGGTGCTCTACTCTATAGTCCCCTATAGAAACAGACTGGTGGTGCCTCTACTTCTACTAGCCCCTATAGAAACAGACTGGTGGTGCTCTACTCTATAGCCCCTACAGAAACAGACTGTTGGTGCTCTACTCATAGCCCCTATAGAAACAGACTGGTGGTGCTCTACTCTATAGCCCCTATAGAAACAGACTGGTGGTGCTCTACTCTATATCCCCTATAGAAACAGACTGGTGGTGCTCTACTCTATAGCCCCTATAGAAACAGACTGGTGGTGCTCTACTCTATAGCCCTATAGAAACAGACTGGTGGTGCTCTACTCTATATCCCCTATAGAAACAGACTGGTGGTGCTCTACTCTATAGCCCCTATAGAAACAGACTGGTGGTGCTCTACTCATAGCCCCTATAGAAACAGACTGGTGGTGCTCTACTCTATAGCCCCTATAGAAACAGACTGGTGGTGCTCTACTCTATATCCCCTATAGAAACAGACTGGTGGTGCTCTACTCATAGCCCCATAGAAACAGACTGGTGGTGGCTCTACTCCATAGCCCCCATAGAAACTGACTGGTGGTGCTCTACTCTATATCCCCTATAGAAACAGACTGGTGGTGCTCTACTCTATAGCCTCTATAGAAACAGACTGGTGGTGCTCTACTCTATATCCCCTATAGAAACAGACTGGTGGTGCTCTACTTCTACTCATAGCCCCTAAAGAAACAGACTGGTGGTGCTCTACTCTATAGCCCCTATAGAAACAGACTGTTGGTGCTCTACTCTATAGCCCCTATAGAAACAGACTGGTGGTGCTCTACTCTATAGCCCCTATAGAAACAGACTGGTGGTGCTCTACTCTATATCCCCATAGAAACAGACTGGTGGTGCTCTACTCTATAGCCCTATAGAAACAGACTGGTGGTGCTCTACTCTATAGCTCCTATAGAAACAGACTGGTGGTGCTCTACTCATATCCCCTATAGAAACAGACTGGTGGTTGCTCTACTCTATAGACCCTATAGAAACAGACTGGTGGTGCTCTACTCTATAGCCCCATAGAAACAGACTGGTGGTGCTCTACTCTATAGCCCTATAGAAACAGACTGGTGGTGCTCTACTCTATATCCCCTAGAAACAGACTGGTAGTGCTCTACTCTATAGCCCCTATAGAAACAGACTGGTGGTGCTCTACTCTATAGCCCCTATAGAAACAGACTGGTGGTGCTCTACTCATATCCCCTATAGAAACAGACTGGTGGTGCTACTCTAGTAGCCTCTATAGAAACAGACTGGTGCTCTACTCTATATCCCCTATAGAAAAAGACTGGTGGTGCTCTACTCTATAGCCCCTATAGAAACAGACTGGTGGTGCTCTACTCTATATCCCCTATAGAAACAGACTGGTGGTGCTCTACTCTATAGCCCTATAGAAACAGACTGGTGGTGCTCTACTCTATATCCCCTATAGAAACAGACTGGTGGTGCTCTACTCTATATCCCCTATAGAAACAGACTGGTGGTGCTCTACTCTATAGCCCCTATAGAAACAGACTGGTGGTGCTCCTGTAGCCCCTATAGAAACTGACTGGTGGTGCTCTACTCTATATCCCCTATAGAAACAGACTGGTGGTGCTCTACTCTATAGCCCCTATAGAAACAGACTGGTGGTGCTCTACTCTATATCCCCTATAGAAACAGACTGGTGGTGCTCTACTCTATAGCCCCTATAGAAACAGACTGGTGGTGCTCTACTCTATAGCCCCTATAGAAACAGACTGGTGGTGCTCTACTCTACAGCCCCTATAGAAACAGACTGGTGGTGCTCTACTCTATAGCCTCTATAGAAACAGACTGGTGGTGCTCTACTCTATATCCCCTATAGAAAAGACTGGTGGTGCTCTACTCTATAGCCCCTATAGAAACAGACTGGTGGTGCTCTACTCTATAGCCCCTATAGAAACAGACTGGTGGTGCTTCTACTCTATATCCCCTATAGAAACAGACTGGTGGTGCTCTACACTATATCCCCCATAGAAACAGACTGGTGGTGCTCTACTCTATAGCCCCTATAGAAACTGACTGGTGGTGCTCTACTCTATATCCCCATAGAAACAGACTGGTGGTGCTCTACTCTAGATCCCCTATAGAAACAGACTGGTGGTGCTCTACTCTATAGCCCCTATAGAAACAGACTGGTGGTGCTCTACTCTATATCCCCTATAGAAACAGACTGGTGGTGCTCTACTCTATATCCCCTATAGAAACAGACTGGTGGTGCTCTACTCTATATCCCCTATAGAAACAGACTGGTGGTGCTCTACTCTATATCCCCTATAGAAACAGACTGGTGGTGCTCTACTCTATATCCCCTATAGAAACAGACTGGTGGTGCTCTACTCTATAGCCCCTATAGAAACAGACTGGTGGTGCTCTACTCTATAGCCCCTATAGAAACAGACTGGTGGTGCTCTACACTATAGCCCCTATAGAAACAGACTGGTGGTGCTCTACTCTATAGCCCCTATAGAAACAGACTGGTGGTGTCTCTACTCTATAGCCCCTATAGAAACAGACTGGTGGTGCTCTACTCTATAGCCCCTATAGAAACAGACTGGTGGTGCTCTACTCTATATCCCCTATAGAAACAGACTGGTGGTGCTCTACTCTATATCCCCTATAGAAACAGACTGGTGGTGCTCTACTCTATAGCCCCTATAGAAACAGACTGGTGGTGCTCTACTCTATATCCCCTATAGAAACTGACTGGTGGTGCTCTACTCTATATCCCCTATAGAAACAGACTGGTGGTGCTCTACTCTATAGCCCCTATAGAAACAGACTGGTGGTGCTCTACTCTATATCCCCTATAGAAACAGACTGGTGGTGCTCTACTCTATATCCCCTATAGAAACAGACTGGTGGTGCTCTACTCTATAGCCCCTATAGAAACAGACTGGTGGTGCTCTACTCTATAGCCCCCATAGAAACAGACTGGTGGTGCTCTACTCTATAGCCCCATAGAAACAGACTGGTGGTGCTCTACTCTATATCCCTATAGAAACAGACTGGTGGTGCTCTACTCTATATCCCTATAGAAACAGACTGGTGGTGCTCTACTCTATAGCCCCTATAGAAACAGACTGGTGGTGCTCTACTCTATATCCCCTATGAGAAACAGACTGGTGGTGCTCTACTCTATAGCCTCTATAGAAACAGACTGGTGGTGCTCTACTCTATATCCCCTATAGAAACAGACTGGTGGTGCTCTACTCTATAGCCCCTATAGAAACAGACTGGTGGTGCTCTACTCTATAGCCCCTATAGAAACAGACTGGTGGTGCTCTACTCTATAGCCCCTATAGAAACAGACTGGTGGTGCTCTACTCTATATCCCCTATAGAAACAGACTGGTGGTGCTCTACTCTATATCCCCTATAGAAACAGACTGGTGGTGCTCTACTCTATAGCCCCTATAGAAACAGACTGGTGGTGCTCTACTCTATATCCCCTATAGAAACAGACTGGTGGTGTCTCTACTCTACTATATCCCCTATAGAAACAGACTGGTGGTGCTCTACTCTATATCCCCTATAGAAACAGACTGGTGGTGCTCTACTCTATATCCCCTATAGAAACAGACTGGTGGTGCTCACCTCTATATCCCCTATAGAAACAGACTGGTGGTGCTCTACTCTATAGCCCCTATAGAAACAGACTGGTGGTGCTCTACTCTATAGCCCCTATAGAAACAGACTGGTGGTGCTCTACTCTATAACCCCTATAGAAACAGACTGGTGGTGCTCTACTCTATAGCCCCTATAGAAACAGACTGGTGGTGCTCTACTCTATAGCCCCCTATAGAAACAGACTGGTGGTGCTCTACTCCATATCCCCTATAGAAACAGACTGGTGGTGCTCTACTCTATATCCCCTAGAAACAGACTGGTGGTGCTCTACTCTATATCCCCTAGTAGAAACAGACTGGTGGTGCTCTACTCTATAGCCCCTATAGAAACAGACTGGTGGTGCTCTACTCTATATCCCCTATAGAAACAGACTGGTGGTGCTCTACTCTATAGCCCCTATAGAAACAGACTGGTGGTGCTCTACTCTATATCCCCTATAGAAACTGACTGGTGGTGCTCTACTCTATAGCCCCTATAGAAACAGACTGGTGGTGCTCTACTCTATAGCCCCTATAGAAACAGACTGGTGGTGCTCTACTCTATAGCCCCTATAGAAACAGACTGGTGGTGCTCTACTCTATAGCCCCTATAGAAACAGACTGGTGGTGCTCTACTCTATAGTCCCTATAGAAACAGATTGGTGGTGCTCTACTCTATAGCCCCTATAGAAACAGACTGGTGGTGCTCTACTCTATAGCCCCTATAGAAACAGACTGGTGGTGCTCTACTCTATAGCCCCTATAGAAACAGACTGGTGGTGCTCTACTCTATATCCCCTATAGAAACAGACTGGTGGTGCTCTACTCTATATCCCCTATAGAAACAGACTGGTGGTGCTCTACTCTATATCCCCTATAGAAACAGACTGGTGGTGCTCTACTCTATAGCCCCTATAGAAACAGACTGGTGGTGCTCTACTCTATATCCCCTATAGAAACAGACTGGTGGTGCTCTACTCTATATCCCCTATAGAAACAGACTGGTGGTGCTCTACTCTATAGCCCCTATAGAAACAGACTGGTGGTGCTCTACTCTATAGCCCCTATAGAAACAGACTGGTGGTGCTCTACTCTATATCCCCTATAGAAACAGACTGGTGGTGCTCTACTCTATAGTCCCTATAGAAACAGATTGGTGGTGCTCTACTCTATAGCCCTATAGAAACAGACTGGTGGTGCTCTACTCTATATCCCCTATAGAAACAGACTGGTGGTGCTCTACTCTATAGCCCCTATAGAAACAGACTGGTGGTGCTCTACTCTATAGCCCCTATAGAAACAGACTGGTGGTGCTCTACTCTATATCCCCTATAGAAACAGACTGGTGGTGCTCTACTCTATAGTCCCTATAGAAACAGATTGGTGGTGCTCTACTCTATAGCCCCTATAGAAACAGACTGGTGGTGCTCTACTCTATAGCCCCTATAGAAACAGACTGGTGGTGCTCTACTCTATAGCCCCATAGAAACAGACTGGTGGTGCTCTACTCTATATCCCCTATAGAAACAGACTGGTGGTGCTCTACTCTATACCCCTATAGAAACAGACTGGTGGTGCTCTACTTCTACTCTATAGCCCCTATAGAAACAGACTGGTGGTGCTCTACTCTATAGCCCCTATAGAAACAGACTGTTGGTGCTCTACTCTATAGCCCCTATAGAAACAGACTGGTGGTGCTCTACTCTATAGCCCCTATAGAAACAGACTGGTGGTGCTCTACTCTATATCCCCTATAGAAACAGACTGGTGGTGCTCTACTCTATAGCCCCTATAGAAACAGACTGGTGGTGCTCTACTCTATAGCCCCTATAGAAACAGACTGGTGGTGCTCCACTCTATATCCCCCATAGAAACAGACTGGTGGTGCTCTACTCTATAGCCCCTATAGAAACAGACTGGTGGTGCTCTACTCTATAGCCCCTATAGAAACAGACTGGTGGTGCTCTACTCTATAGCCCCTATAGAAACAGACTGGTGGTGCTCACTCTATATCCCCCTATAGAAACAGACTGGTGGTGCTCTACTCTATAGCCCCTATAGAAACAGACTGGTGGTGCTCTACTCTATAGCCCCTATAGAAACTGACTGGTGGTGCTCTACTCTATATCCCCTAGAAACAGACTGGTGGTGCTCTACTCTATAGCCTCTATAGAAACAGACTGGTGGTGCTCTACTCTATATCCCCTATAGAAACAGACTGGTGGTGCTCTACTCTATATCCCCTATAGAAAAAGACTGGTGGTGCTCTACTCTATAGCCCCTATAGAAACAGACTGGTGGTGCTCTACTCTATCTCCCCTATAGAAACAGACTGGTGGTGCTCTACTCTATATCCCCTATAGAAACAGACTGGTGGTGCTCTACTCTATATCCCCTATAGAAACAGACTGGTGGTGCTCTACTCTATCCCCCCTATAGAAACAGACTGGTGGTGCTCTACTCTATAGCCCCTATAGAAACAGACTGGTGGTGCTCTACTCTGTAGCCCCTATAGAAACTGACGGGTGGTGCTCTACTCTATATCCCCTATAGAAACAGACTGGTGGTGCTCTACTCTATAGCCCCTATAGAAACAGACTGGTGGTGCTCTACTCTATATCCCCTATAGAAACAGACTGGTGGTGCTCTACTCTATAGCCCCTATAGAAACAGACTGGTGGTGCTCTACTCTATAGCCCCTATAGAAACAGACTGGTGGTGCTCTACTCTATATCCCCTATAGAAACAGACTGGTGGTGCTCTACTCTATAGCCTCTATATAAACAGACTGGTGGTGCTCTACTCTATATCCCCTATAGAAAAAGACTGGTGGTGCTCTACTCTATAGCCCCTATAGAAACAGACTGGTGGTGCTCTACTCTATAGCCCCTATAGAAACAGACTGGTGGTGCTCTACTCTATATCCCCTATAGAAACAGACTGGTGGTGCTCTACACTATATCCCCATAGAAACAGACTGGTGGTGCTCTACTCTATAGCCCCTATAGAAACTGACTGGTGGTGCTCTACTCTATATCCCCTATAGAAACATACTGGTGGTGCTCTACTCTAGATCCCCTATAGAAACAGACTGGTGGGTGCTCTACTCTATAGCCCCTATAGAAACAGACTGGTGGTGCTCTACTCTATATCCCCTATAGAAACAGACTGGTGGTGCTCTACTCTATATCCCCTATAGAAACAGACTGGTGGTGCTCTACTCTATATCCCCTATAGAAACAGACTGGTGGTGCTCTACTCTATATCCCCTATAGAAACAGACTGGTGGTGCTCTACTCTATATCCCCTATAGAAACAGACTGGTGGTGCTCTACTCTATAGCCCCTATAGAAACAGACTGGTGGTGCTCTACTCTATAGCCCCTATAGAAACAGACTGGTGGTGCTCTACACTATAGCCCCTATAGAAACAGACTGGTGGTGCTCTACTCTATAGCCCCTATAGAAACAGACTGGTGGTGCTCTACTCTATAGCCCCTATAGAAACAGACTGGTGGTGCTCTACTCTATAGCCCCTATAGAAACAGACTGGTGGTGCTCTACTCTATATCCCCTATAGAAACAGACTGGTGGTGCTCTACTCTATATCCCCTATAGAAACAGACTGGTGGTGCTCTACTCTATAGCCCCCTATAGAAACAGACTGGTGGTGCTCTACTCTATATCCCCTATGAGAAACTGACTGGTGGTGCTCTACTCTATATCCCCTATAGAAACAGACTGGTGGTGCTCTACTCTATAGCCCCCATAGAAACAGACTGGTGGTGCTCTACTCTATATCCCCTATAGAAACAGACTGGTGGTGCTCTACTCTATATCCCCTATAGAAACAGACTGGTGGTGCTCTACTCTATAGCCCCTATAGAAACAGACTGGTGGTGCTCTACTCTATAGCCCCCTATAGAAACAGACTGGTGGTGCTCTACTCTATAGCCCATATAGAAACAGACTGGTGGTGCTCTACTCTATATCCCCTATAGAAACAGACTGGTGGTGCTCTACTCTATATCCCTATAGAAACAGACTGGTGGTGCTCTACTCTATAGCCCCATAGAAACAGACTGGTGGTGCTCTACTCTATATCCCCTATAGAAACAGACTGGTGGTGCTCTACACTATAGCCTCTATAGAAACAGACTGGTGGTGCTCTACTCTATATCCCCTAGAAACAGACTGGTGGTGCTCTACTCTATAGCCCCTATAGAAACAGACTGGTGGTGCTCTACTCTATAGCCCCTATAGAAACAGACTGGTGGTGCTCTACTCTATAGCCCCTATAGAAACAGACTGGTGGTGCTCTACTCTATATCCCCTATAGAAACAGACTGGTGGTGCTCTACTCTATATCCCCTATAGAAACAGACTGGTGGTGCTCTACTCTATAGCCCATATAGAAACAGACTGGTGGTGCTCTACTCTATATCCCCTATAGAAACAGACTGGTGGTGCTCTACTCTATATCCCCTATAGAAACAGACTGGTGGTGCTCTACTCTATATCCCCTATAGAAACAGACTGGTGGTGCTCTACTCTATATCCCCTATAGAAACAGACTGGTGGTGCTCTACTCTATATCCCCTATAGAAACAGACTGGTGGTGCTCTACTCTATAGCCCCTATAGAAACAGACTGGTGGTGCTCTACTCTATAACCCCTATAGAAACAGACTGGTGGTGCTCTACTCTATATCCCCTATAGAAACAGACTGGTGGTGCTCTACTCTATAGCCCCTATAGAAACAGACTGGTAGTGCTCTACTCTATATCCCCTATAGAAACAGACTGGTGGTGCTCTACTCCATATCCCCTATAGAAACAGACTGGTGGTGCTCTACTCTATATCCCCTATAGAAACATACTGGTGGTGCTCTACTCTATATCCCCTATAGAAACAGACTGGTGGTGCTCTACTCTATATCCCCTATAGAAACAGACTGGTGGTGCTCTACTCTATATCCCCTATAGAAACAGACTGGTGGTGCTCTACTCTATAGCCCCTATAGAAACTGACTGGTGGTGCTCTACTCTATATCCCCTATAGAAACTGACTGGTGGTGCTCTACTCTATAGCCCCTATAGAAACAGACTGGTGGTGCTCTACTCTATAGCCCCTATAGAAACAGACTGGTGGTGCTCTACTCTATAGCCCCTATAGAAACAGACTGGTGGTGCTCTACTCTATAGCCCCTATAGAAACAGACTGGTGGTGCTCTACTCTATAGTCCCTATAGAAACAGATTGGTGGTGTCTCTACTCTATAGCCCCTATAGAAACAGACTGGTGGTGCTCTACTCTATAGCCCCCTATAGAAACAGACTGGTGGTGCTCTACTCTATAGCCCCTATAGAAACAGACTGGTGGTGCTCTACTCTATATCCCCTATAGAAACAGACTGGTGGTGCTCTACTCTATATCCCCTATAGAAACAGACTGGTGGTGCTCTACTCTATATCCCCCTATAGAAACAGACTGGTGGTGCTCTACTCTACAGCCCCTATAGAAACAGACTGGTGGTGCTCTACTCTATATCCCCCTATAGAAACAGACTGGTGGTGCTCTACTCTATATCCCCTATAGAAACATACTGGTGGTGCTCTACTCTATACCCCTATAGAAACAGACTGGTGGTGCTCTACTCTATATCCCCTATAGAAACAGACTGGTGGTGCTCTACTCTATATCCCCATAGAAACAGACTGGTGGTGCTCTACTCTATAGCCCCTATAGAAACTGACTGGTGGTGCTCTACTCTATATCCCCTATAGAAACTGACTGGTGGTGCTCTACTCTATAGCCCCTATAGAAACAGACTGGTGGTGCTCTACTCTATAGCCCCTATAGAAACAGACTGGTGGTGCTCTACTCTATAGCCCCTATAGAAACAGACTGGTGGTGCTCTACTCTATAGCCCCATAGAAACAGACTGGTGGTGCTCTACTCTATAGTCCCTATAGAAACAGATTGGTGGTGCTCTACTCTATAGCCCCTATAGAAACAGACTGGTGGTGCTCTACTCTATAGCCCCTATAGAAACAGACTGGTGGTGCTCTACTCTATAGCCCCTATAGAAACAGACTGGTGGTGCTCTACTCTATATCCCCTATAGAAACAGACTGGTGGTGCTCTACTATATCCCCTATAGAAACAGACTGGTGGTGCTCTACTCTATATCCCCTATAGAAACAGACTGGTGGTGCTCTACTCTATAGCCCCTATAGAAACAGACTGGTGGTGCTCTACTCTATATCCCCTATAGAAACAGACTGGTGGTGCTCTACTCTATATCCCCTATAGAAACAGACTGGTGGTGCTCTACTCTATAGCCCCTATAGAAAACAGACTGGTGGTGCTCTACTCTATAGCCCCTATAGAAACAGACTGGTGGTGCTCTACTCTATATCCCCTATAGAAACAGACTGGTGGTGCTCTACTCTATAGTCCCTATAGAAACAGATTGGTGGTGCTCTACTCTAGCCCCTATAGAAACAGACTGGTGGTGCTCTACTCTATATCCCCTATAGAAACAGACTGGTGGTGCTCTACTCTATAGCCCCTATAGAAACAGACTGGTGGTGCTCTACTCTATAGCCCCTATAGAAACAGACTGGTGGTGCTCTACTCTATATCCCCTATAGAAACAGACTGGTGGTGCTCTACTCTATAGTCCCTATAGAAACAGATTGGTGGTGCTCTACTCTATAGCCCCCTATAGAAACAGACTGGTGGTGCTCTACTCTATAGCCCCTATAGAAACAGACTGGTGGTGCTCTACTCCTATAGCCCCTATAGAAACAGACTGGTGGTGCTCTACTCTATATCCCCTATAGAAACAGACTGGTGGTGCTCTACTCTATAGCCCCTATAGAAACAGACTGGTGGTGCTCTACTCTATAGCCCCTATAGAAACAGACTGTTGGTGCTCTACTCTATAGCCCCTATAGAAACAGACTGGTGGTGCTCTACTCTATAGCCCCTATAGAAACAGACTGGTGGTGCTCTACTCTATATCCCCTATAGAAACAGACTGGTGGTGCTCTACTCTATAGCCCCTATAGAAACAGACTGGTGGTGCTCTACTCTATAGCCCCTATAGAAACATACTGGTGGTGCTCTACTCTATATCCCCTATAGAAACAGACTGGTGGTGCTCTACTCTATAGCCCCTATAGAAACAGACTGGTGGTGCTCTACTCTATAGCCCCTATAGAAACAGACTGGTGGTGCTCTACTCTATAGCCCCTATAGAAACAGACTGGTGGTGCTCTACTCTATATCCCCTATAGAAACAGACTGGTGGTGCTCTACTCTATAGCCCCTATAGAAACAGACTGGTGGTGCTCTATCTATAGCCCCTATAGAAACTGACTGGTGGTGCTCTACTCTATATCCCCTATAGAAACAGACTGGTGGTGCTCTACTCTATAGCCTCTATAGAAACAGACTGGTGGTGCTCTACTCTATATCCCCTATAGAAACAGACTGGTGGTGCTCTACTTCTACTCTATAGCCCCTAAAGAAACAGACTGGTGGTGCTCTACTCTATAGCCCCTATAGAAACAGACTGTTGGTGCTCTACTCTATAGCCCCTATAGAAACAGACTGGTGGTGCTCTACTCTATAGCCCCTATAGAAACAGACTGGTGGTGCTCTACTCTATATCCCCTATAGAAACAGACTGGTGGTGCTCTACTCTATAGCCCCTATAGAAACAGACTGGTGGTGCTCTACTCTATAGCCCCTATAGAAACATACTGGTGGTGCTCTACTCTATATCCCCTATAGAAACAGACTGGTGGTGCTCTACTCTATAGCCCCTATAGAAACAGACTGGTGGTGCTCTACTCTATAGCCCCTATAGAAACAGACTGGTGGTGCTCTACTCTATAGCCCCTATAGAAACAGACTGGTGGTGCTCTACTCTATATCCCCTATAGAAACAGACTGGTGGTGCTCTACTCTATAGCCCCTATAGAAACAGACTGGTGGTGCTCTACTCTATAGCCCCTATAGAAACTGACTGGTGGTGCTCTACTCTATATCCCTATAGAAACAGACTGGTGGTGCTCTACTCTATAGCCTCTATAGAAACAGACTGGTGGTGCTCTACTCTATATCCCCCATAGAAACAGACTAGTGGTGCTCTACTCTATAGCCCCTATAGAAACAGACTGGTGGTGCTCTACTCATATCCCCTATAGAAACAGACTGGTGGTGCTCTACACTATAGCCTCTATAGAAACAGACTGGTGGTGCTCTACTCTATATCCCCTATAGAAACAGACTGGTGGTGCTCTACTCTATAGCCCCTATAGAAACAGACTGGTGGTGCTCTACTCTATAGCCCCTATAGAAACAGACTGGTGGTGCTCTACTCTATATCCCCTATAGAAACAGACTGGTGGTGCTCTACTCTATAGCCCCTATAGAAACAGACTGGTGGTGCTCTACTCTATAGCCCCTATAGAAACTGACTGGTGGTGCTCTACTCTATATCCCCTATAGAAACAGACTGGTGGTGCTCTACTCTATAGCCTCTATAGAAACTGACTGGTGGTGCTCTACTCTATATCCCCTATAGAAACAGACTGGTGGTGCTCTACTCTATAGCCCCTATAGAAACAGACTGGTGGTGCTCTACTCTATAGCCCCTATAGAAACAGACTGGTGGTGCTCTACCTCTATATCCCCTATAGAAACAGACTGGTGGTGCTCTACTCTATAGCCCCTATAGAAACAGACTGGTGGTGCTCTACTCTATATCCCCTATAGAAACAGACTGGTGGTGCTCTACTCTATATCCCCTATAGAAACAGACTGGTGGTGCTCTACTCTATATCCCCCTATAGAAACAGACTGGTGGTGCTCTACTCTATATCCTCTATAGAAACAGACTGGTGGTGCTCTACTCTATAGCCCCTATAGAAACAGACTGGTGGTGCTCTACTCTATATCCCCTATAGAAACAGACTGGTGGTGCTCTACTCTATAGCCCCTATAGAAACAGACTGGTGGTGCTCTACTCTATAGCCCCTATAGAAACATACTGGTGGTGCTCTACTCTATATCCCCTATAGAAACAGACTGGTGGTGCTCTACTCTATAGCCCCTATAGAAACAGACTGGTGGTGCTCTACTCTATAGCCCCTATAGAAACAGACTGGTGGTGCTCTACTCTATAGCCCCTATAGAAACAGACTGGTGGTGCTCTACTCTATATCCCCTATAGAAACAGACTGGTGGTGCTCTACACTATATCCCCTATAGAAACAGACTGGTGGTGCTCTACTCTATAGCCCCTATAGAAACAGACTGGTGGTGCTCTACTCTATATCCCCTATAGAAACAGACTGGTGGTGCTCTACTCTATATCCCCCTATAGAAACAGACTGGTGGTGCTCTACTCTATATCCCCTATAGAAACAGACTGGTGGTGCTCTACACTATATCCCCTATAGAAACAGACTGGTGGTGCTCTACTATAGCCCCTATAGAAACAGACTGGTGGTGCTCTACTCTATAGCCCCTATAGAAACAGACTGGTGGTGCTCTACTCTATAGCCCCTATAGAAACAGACTGGTGGTGCTCTACTCTATATCCCCCTATAGAAACAGACTGGTGGTGCTCTACTCTATAGCCCCTATAGAAACAGACTGGTGGTGCTCTACTCTATAGCCCCTATAGAAACAGACTGGTGGTGCTCTACTCTATAGCCCCTATAGAAACAGACTGGTGGTGCTCTACTCTATAGCCCCATAGAAACAGACTGGTGGTGCTCTACTCTATAGCCCCTATAGAAACAGACTGGTGGTGCTCTACTCTATAGCCCCTATAGAAACAGACTGGTGGTGCTCTACTCTATATCCCCTATAGAAACAGACTGGTGGTGCTCTACTCTATATCCCCTATAGAAACAGACTGGTGGTGCTCTACTCTATATCCCCTATAGAAACAGACTGGTGGTGCTCTACTCTATATCCCCTATAGAAACAGACTGGTGGTGCTCTACTCTATATCCCCTATAGAAACAGACTGGTGGTGCTCTACTCTATAGCCCCTATAGAAACAGACTGGTGGTGCTCTACTCTATATCCCCTATAGAAACAGACTGGTGGTGCACTACTCTATAGCCCCTATAGAAACAGACTGGTGGTGCTCTACTCTATATCCCCTATAGAAACATACTGGTGGTGCTCTACTCTATAGCCCCTATAGAAACAGACTGGTGGTGCTCTACACTATAGCCCCTATAGAAACAGACTGGTGGTGCTCTACTCTATATCCCCTATAGAAACTGACTGGTGGTGCTCTACTCTATCTCCCCTATAGAAACAGACTGGTGGTGCTCTACTCTATAGCCCCTATAGAAACAGACTGGTGGTGCTCTACTCTATAGCCCCTATAGAAACAGACTGGTGGTGCTCTACTCTATATCCCCTATAGAAACAGACTGGTGGTGCTCTACTCTATATCCCCTATAGAAACAGACTGGTGGTGCTCTACTCTATATCCCCTATAGAAACAGACTGGTGGTGCTCTACTTCTACTCTATAGCCCCTATAGAAACAGACTGGTGGTGCTCTACTCTATAGCCCCTATAGAAACAGACTGGTGGTGCTCTACTCTATAGCCCCTATAGAAACATACTACGTCAATCAGAAAATAATGAATGATAACAAGTGTCTTAAGTTCCACTGGTGAACAATGTACTCCTGGGACCTTTAGGGAACCATGCATTATCCTCAGCAGGAGAAGGAAGATTACAACACTGTATAGAATAGCATCTCCCTCATGGCCAATGGTAATAGGGTGGATGTGAAGACCTGTCCATCGTGTTAGCTCAGAGAGACATTGATTAACATTGCAATTATCTGTTAACATGCTCCGTGATGCTGGATCCTGAAACCCAATCTAGGAGAGCAGTGATGTGGTGTGTGCCTCAGGATTAGAGAGGTGAACAGAGAGAGGGAGTGTCTTTGTTTGTGTTAGAGCTGAGACAGAGACCGTCCCATTTGACAGATTACTTATTGAGAGACACTGGAGAAAATAACCTTTGAACGTAGCAGATGATCACCAAAATTCACACACTGTCTGTCTTTCACCGATGGTGCCATTGCTCATCAGAGCTAAATTCCAGACTTTGAGGTGTACATTTTGAACGTTTAAGAGAAGTAGAGATCAAATGCAAATGAATTTATGAAATTTGTCATAAATTCACATGATCAATACATTTAGCCATGATCCTGAAGGGTGCCCAATAAAAAGCCAAAGCATACATACCTGAGCAGGTCCAGATAAAGGCAGAAGGAAACATGTCAGAGAAGCAATGATACTGCTCTTCTACTGCAGCCGTCACAGCCTTAACCAGGCCTCAACATCACTCAGCATACTGACTATACAGCACAGATTATTATCAGAAATGCATGGTTGAATATAGGGTTGCAAAATTCCTGTGACTTTCCCTAAATTCCTAGTTTTTCCAGAAGCCCCTATGGAATGATTCCAAGAATAAGGGGGAGAACAAGCAAGGAATGGAACCCTGCCAGTGGGAATCCTCAAACAAGGACTTCTGGGAAACCTGGAATTGTTTATTTACCGGGACTTTTTTTAGTTAGTGGAATTTTGCAACCCTATATGAAAATATAGGGAACCTATTTGTGAACATTATGGAGATAAAACAGAAAAGCAGAGAGAAAGGTCAGGGGTGTTGGTAGGACATTAGTCCATCTAGATATTATAGAGACGTTAGCCATGATGCTATTTTAAACATGTCATATTAGTATAGCATTGCAATTCCTTTGAATTCATGTCAAATGACCGTATAAAGCCATTCTGTAGACCACCGTATCTAGCACAGCTAATCTGTAAGCTAGTCACTTAGCTGACCTAATTCATAGCAAGAGTCATGCCCGAGTCATTAGTCATTCGACTGATCTAAACTGTATCAAATGTCAATGCCCTTGTATGCCATCTTTAAAATAGCATGATGCAAGCTTCATGGCACATAATCTAAGTAAGGTGATACCAAGTTGACACAGCTAAGTGAAGCACACTCTTATTGCAGCACTGATTCCTATGTTGAATATAGTCATGTCTCGTGAAAAGAGTAGAATACCAAGCGGAAGAGAAAGAAACCTGATCATCGTAATGGTTATTGGGCTCAGTTCTGGGTCTTGGTTGTTCATGTTGCAATCGAGTGTTAAATTGGGTAAAACATTTGACACCACCTACAATTGTATAGATTTTTTTGTAAAATCATCATGAAAAAGCAACCAATTATAGGGGCAGTTCCACCACCTACAAAATCCCAATTTAACTGAATGTAGTGGTACCACATGAAGAGATCAGACCTTCTCTTTGAGATTAGAATTCTCACGTTTGCCCGTAATGCTTAGTCCCCTCAAGACTCCGCTGTTCGCCTCGCCTCCCTGAGCTGAGACGTCTCAGCTGAGCAGACATTTTGGGGGTTTCAGCCAATGGGCTCTAGAGGCCAGAAAGGCTTCTCTAGGCCAGTCGCATGGGATGTCCAGAGAAGCAGCTATATGACATGAGCAGCTGTGAAGCCATGTTGTGTCTGACAGACAAGACAGCAATAATGCTATGAAATACAGACGTGGCCTTCACAAGAGGAAGGAGGCAGTCTCTGGCATCTAGATGCCATGTTTTCATAAATAGTTTGTGATAAACTATTTATGAAATGTATCTTATAATATACATATGTATCATATAATATATAACTTACAATAGGTATATTTTACTCAGAGATCTGACAGAGGAACTGTTAACGCTAAATAGACCTCAAACTGGCTATACTTTCTCTAGACAGTATAACACCTGCTGCCCTGAGATGTTAAAGATAGAGTTAATTCCATCTCCTCCTTTTCCAACTGCAGGACAGCACTATCCTCCTCCCATCCCTCCCATCTAAACCTCCCCAGTCAAATAACTACACTTCCTCCTTGTCAAACACAACCAAATATTGATCCGCAGATCCTTATCCTTCCTCACACATCTGTCTTTGTCAAACAACTCAGCTTAGCCTTACCATTATATATATGTATTTTACTACGCTTCATGCTACCTCATCATCCTCTCTGTGTATTAGCCAAGTAAGGGTTCTTAGTTTGATATTTTGTTTCCGTAGACTGGTCAGAGTCTGGTAAATGACAGAAAGGCTACCTTCGAGCCTGGTTGGACTCAATACTTGGGCTTGTTTTGGGTTGGGTTGTGCTGTAGCTAAAAAAGTATGCAAGAAAAATAATATAAATCCAATCAATAATTCTTATTATACCTATTGACTATTATTAACAGCCTTGCCGATTACTCTGCACCATGGTACCCGATCTGGTGACATCGAGGCTGACCTTGGAGTCACCTCCCCCGCTGCCGCACTCGCCCTTGTCGTACCACCATTTGTTTTTCAATTTGTCCAACAGGCCTTGCTCATTCAGTTTTAACACTGCCAGGTTAACAGCATTTCTTGAAACGATAAAACATAACTTGTAAGAAAATGCACAGGTCCGTGAGAAATCTAATGCATAGTAGTAGTAAAGTACAGTATAGTACAGTATAGTACAGTATAGTATAGTATAGTATAGTATAGTATAGTACAGTAGTATAGAAGGAGTAGTAGTTTTAACAATATTGATAATAGTTGATAACGGTAGACTACCACTCATAGTGCTTATTGCTAATAACAGTATTACTAATAACGATTATATCTATTATGAAAACGGTGCAGGTAGGAAAATGACAAATTGTTTAAAAAATTTACGAATATGAGCTGGATAGATCAGTAAGGTTTAGAGGTAGAGCAAAGAAAGCGGTAAATATTGGAAAGGTGGCATGAGGGGTTACGTAGTTTAGAAAC